>NW_015386900.1:278160-301906 GCF_001527695.2 Protobothrops mucrosquamatus
CTCACCTGGTTGGGTTTTTGGTCTGATCTACCTGGGAAGGCTGACAAGACTCAGAAGCCAACCAGCAGGGTCAAGCCTAATTGCTACTCCAAGGAATATCAGACCTGCCAACTACAATGGAAAGTTAACAAAAACAAAACAAAACTCAGAAGAAGACAAAGAAACTGTATAACCATATCCACAATGGATTAGAACAAAACTGACCAGAGATCATATTAGTTTTGCAGCATTCATTCCATAGGACACTGCTTGAGAGGAGGAAATGAAAAGCTGGAAAGCAAAAATTGTAAAGATAATGATTAGCCTCTTTGCTCTTGCTACTAGTAAGAAAAATGTTAAAAAGGAATCTGTAATACAATCCTGCTGTATAATCATTGCAAAACCTGTATATTTGTCATGCAGTGCTGTGTTTAAAGACTGTCCCTGCTTTAGCATATGGAAGAAATCCTTCTGTCTCCAGTAAGAGTGACTGTTGACAGTATATGAGGAGTTGCCACAAAGCAAAGGAGGTCAATTTATTTTCCAAAGCACTAGAAGGCAGAACAAAAAACAATGGATGGAAACTAATCAAGGAGAGAAGCGACCTGGAATTAAGGAGAACCTTCCTAACCGTGAGAACAATTAACCAGTGGAACAGCTTGCCTCCAGAAGTTGTAGGTTTTTAAGAAAAGATTGGACAGCCACCTGTCTGAAATGGTGTAGGGTCTCCTGCTTGAGCTGAGGTTAGACTAGAAGACCTCCAAGATGCCCTCCAGCTCTATTCTGATTGATTGATTAACATATGCAAGAAGTCAGTTGAAGGGAAACCTCTTGCCATTATATATGGAGCTATTAAGAAGTGAACACTATTCACATCATGTTAGGAGGGGAAACAATAACAATAGCACTTAGACTTATATACCGCTTCATAGTGCCTTACAGCCCTCTCTAAGAGGTTTACAGAGTCAGCATATTGCCCCCAACAATCTGGTTCCTCATTTTACCGAGCTCGAAAGGATGGAAGGCTGAGTCAACCTTGAGCTGGTGATATTCGAACTGCTGGTAGTGGGCAGAGTTAGCCTGCAATACTGCATCCTAACCACTGTGCCACCCCAGCTCTTAGCAAGCTGGGTTTTTGTTTTGTTTGTTTGTTTAGGGCATCTGGCTGACACATCACTATTTCTTTTTCCTATTTCTAGTAAAAATGGAATATGCAGATCTTGACTAGCTCACATTCCATCATGATTATTAGATTATTGTTTATCAGAGCTGAAGAAGCACCTTGGATGAGAATCAAATGTCTTCAAAGAAAAAACAAGAAAGTTGCCTTGTGAAAAAAGCAGATAACTATGACCTGGATGAATGAGAATCTCCATAGACTTTGGATTGTTTACTTGTTGTGTTCCTGAATTCGTGTTATGTTGATCCTTTAGGCTCTGGTTGAGTTTCCCGGTTTAGTTTGTAGATCAGGGGCACCTAAACTGTTTGCCAATGGACCCCCCTTTAGTGAACTTCAATATATACACTTCCCCTAAAAATCCAAATGCCAAAATGAACCCAAATGAACAAGGAAAACAATACAATGAAACATTGGGAAAAGTGGGCTTCACACATAAAAGGTTCTTCATACCTGTCCTAGACACTGTTTGCCCCTCACCAAGGGAGATACACTTCACAATTTGAAAAACCCTGATAGCTTGGGTTTCTTTTTTTGGTGGAAAACTCAGAAATACCTTTGGGAAAATGAGAGCCTTTACATCGTTTACATCAAAGACCACAATGTTCTTACATACAGTACATAGACTAAGTAAGTCTGCAAATCATTTCTGTTTGCCTACTTAAAAACCTTTCTATCTTATTGGATTTTTTTTCCTTTATTGGAATTATTATTTTCTCTTCTATTCTTTTCCTATTTTTTCTCATCAAATCCAAACAAACATCTTTTCCCCCCCCACCCCAGAAAGTAATTCAGAAAAAAAAAGATCACCGGTATATGTGATATACAGTATATAAGGAAATAAGTCAAGGAAGTAAGAATTAAAGTTGAATTTTGAATCTCCCCTTTTCTTTTTGGGGGCAAGAAATGAGTAGATCCTATCCAGTTTGCAGTGAACCAATATCATTACTATTCGCCCTCTGGAGTTATGACTACACCCCATTACTATTACTATTTCACTGATTGAAAACTGCAGTTCGTGCGCTATGTATATATATTCAGTGAAGAAATGGAAATCATTCAGGACCATAGTCTGAATCCTAAATCAAACCAGACACCCTTTGAGAAATGTGTAAATTTTATTTTTATGTCTCAACTTCTGCTGCATTTGGGAGAAATGTATGTTTCGGAATGATTTTATTACAAGCGGGGTTAGATCTGATCTTCATCCATCCATTCCATCCAGATTCAAAATGTACAGCCCCTGAGGGAATCATGTTTTATCTGCTGGTCATGTAGTAGTTAAAGATGAAGAACCTAAGAAGAAGAAGGAAGAAAGAAAGAAAGGGGGAAAAAAAGCTTTAATTCAGCACCACAGCAGGGCTGAATATTCAGACGCTCAAACGGCATTTCAGAGATAAGATTTTAAACCTGTCTGCCTAGATGGAATAAATTAGTTTATTTGCTAGGGGTATGCAGTACTTTGGATTTGAAGGTTAAAAAAACGAAAAGGCAGTGCTCACATAGCATCTGTCTATAGCTCTTAAGCCAAATGAATGTTTTCCTGGAATTACAATGCAGCGGCCCAGTCTTGAAAACAGACAAGAAAACTAGGTTTCCTAAAATCATTTTTGCTTTCAAATCTGAAATACTATGTGGCCTTCTTACTTCATCACATCTTCTTCCTCCTCGTCCTCCTCCTAAAAATAGACATTTCATCGTAAAAAAGATTTCTTTTACTTCTCTCTCACCCCCCCAAAAAAAACTAATCTGTACAGTGCAAAACAAAGTACAGTTCGCCCATTACATGTTTATTTGTTTGTTTGTTTGTTTATTTGTTTCTTAATTTATTTAGCCACCCATCTCACTACAAGGAAGTTTTCCAGGAAGTCTATTTGTTGCATCTGAAGGTGGTGATCTTTACTAAAGGCTCCACAAAGTCAATACAACTAATAGCAATCAAACTGTTATCTGGCAGTAACCTTTCATAAATTAATTTTTCTGGGTGTGAAGTGGTAGTTCTGTTCAACTTCCTCAAAACTTCTCATTCTACCTGATTGGTGGTAGAATCTCCATGAGGTTGGAATCCAAAGTTGTATATACTGTAGGAACCACATGAATGAATGCAAAGAGAACAAGGGCGAGCAAGAGAGAAATGCATAATGAAAGCTTTATTGATATCTTTTGATGGACAAGCTGAAACTTAAAACTGAGTAGACCTGCTCTAGTCCTGGTCCTAGGTAGCTAATTGGAAAACGTGAACAGAATAAAAAAATAGCATCTTCTAAACTGCTGATTCTTTCATGGTCAACTACATTCAGCTATGTGGTACCACCTTTAGCACAATGTTAAATCAGTCTGCCACAATTCTCAACCTACAAGCATATATTATTCTAGCCACTGAGAATTCAGAGGTCCTTGCAGATTTTCTACTCACAAGAAGAACTTTACTCCTGCGTCCCTAGAATATTCATTCATTTCAACAGTTATTGAGTTTGTATCTTCTTGTGATATTTCTCTGACAATTTGTTGGTGGTTGTATTTTCTTTTGAGAAATGGGGGATCTCCATATTCCAAACAGACAAATTTCATTAGTAATTGGGGTCCTCCAATCAGCATTCAAGTTCCATAACTAGGTTGACTAATGGCACCTCCAACTTTGCTTGAGATCATAATATTTTTCGGGTTAAATAGTATGGTCTTCTAAAGATGAATAAAGAAAGGGGAAACAGAATCAGTCTTGTATTTAGTTAAAATTTGAGATGTAATAGTACCTACCCTAGTTTCCTAGGAATTTAACTTGCATCTCTATAATCAGTTAATATATTTGTGGAGGAGGGATATTTAAATGATAATGAAGATTCTGATGTTTGAACTTATTTGTCCTTTGTTGACATAAAAAAAAGAATAAGAGACTTGTTATTATGGCTTTCTGATTTAGAACTCTGATTCATCTTTCTGACTCAACCTATTAGTAGGTCATCAACAGTAACATTTATAACACCCACATTTCTGACCAGTGAAATAGATGCTCTGTTGATATGCACAAACTTTAAGATGTGTAGGGAAAATATCAGGCTAAAAAATAGTAATGAAAGAACTTGGTATTTTTCAACAGAATGACCTACTTACTTCCACAAATCCATTACACACCCTGTGGAGTTTTTCAGTCTAAAGGTAGCCCATCTGTTTGTGACTTTTCATTTGGAGTCATTGATTTAAGCACTGAAAACTTGTTTTGCTCAGGGTATAGTGTTATATCTAACAAAGTCAGTTCATCCACAATGCTTGGAAATTCAATGCTGCTTGAGCTTTAAGAAATTTTTGATCACTTATACTTAACAAAATAGCTTTCACTTGCTCAGAGAGGTGTCATTTTGATCTTCATCTTAGTAAAGCTTTCTATTTTCTGGTCCTGACCCAACCTATTTTTGCTCTTGTTGAGAGCAGATCTTCCTTACCTTGTATCGTTAATTGGCAGCAATATCTTTTGCTTTTTTTAAAAAAAAGGATCTCAATCCTTTAAAGCAAAGCTCATTGAGATGACCAGGAACTTCATCATCAATTCATTCAACTGAGCTAATTGATTGTAATAACTCTCATGAGAAAGAATCAAGCCTAATATGCTTTTTGTCAAACCTTTTCCTTTTTATTGCATTTAATTTGTTGTTCCTTCTAAGCATTTATTTTAACTATGTGTAAAATGAATAAGGAACTAGAGCATATTCTGAGCATCTGTTGAACTTTGTCCCATCATTAGTGGTCATTATCTTTCCATGAAATAAGTAAAAAAAAAAAAAGATAGAGAGAGCAGCCCTCATGCTAGCCTATTAGATTTATTATAAATAGGATTCTGCTGTCCAAAGTGGCAGTTGGTTCATTGTGAACAACATAGTACGCTTGAGCAGATCACTATAAGAAGAAACAAGAATTTTAACACCTCTGTGAACATAATAGGAATATACAGACTTCCTGATTGCCACAAAATAAGTTAATTTTGTGGTGGAATGTAGTCTGGATTCCCAGGAAGGAGGGGCTGATTTCCAGAAGGCAAAGAGAAAGGAGAGCTATGAAAATGTGGTCTGCAGGAAGACCAAACTTTGGTTCCTCTATAATATTTCCCAGAGTATATCTATATCTATGCAAATAGTTGCTTTAGTCTGGCAAGATTCTGTCTATAGGTTAAGAACAATAAAGAAAACTACCCAGAAGTAATCCCATGTGTTGTTCTTGATTCTTGGGGCCTGACAGGTTTTTTTTTTAAATTAAATTTTTATGTTGCCCATCATGCTATCAAGCAACTCTAGGTCACTTACAACAATTTTTCTCTCCTCTTTCTCAAAATTATTTTGGGAATTAGTTTACTCCCAGTAAAAGACCCCCAGTCCAATTTCAGCACATTTTTCAGGGAACAAAAATTATTTTAAACACCAAGGCCCATTCAGTCTCAGATTAATTTAAATATTATTCAAGTAATGCAAGAGAAGCTTTTAGAAACTAGTTTCCACATGGCTAGATTAATGTAGGAATTAGAGATGCTTAATTCTGACAATTTTGTTTTTACTTAGCCTCCGTTTTTTCCAACCACATTTATCTGTGCAGAGAAATGGTATCAAACAATTTAGGTTTAACATGACAGTTACTGGAGTGCTAGTATTCATCTTGTTTGATTTTATTTCATGGGGGGATAGAAATCATAAGTTAATTAGTTTTCCAAAGAAAGAAAGAAAAGTACAATTTGTCTCATCATTGTTGGGTTGGTTTTTTGGTTTTTTTTTCTTGCAATGCTACAGATGCAAAATCCTGTAGCGATACTTTAATAATTATCCTCAATTCATGTCTGATCAACTGGGTGCTTCAAATAAGCAGCAATTCAAAGCAAGAGGTTTTGTTTGTAAATGGGAAGAGCAGCATGAGAAAAGGTTAACTCAATACCAACGATAAAATTAGTGAATTCAAAAGATCATATATGAAATTAAAATGAGGTTTATATTTGATAGCATCTTCTCCATTTAATTTGAGCCATACATAAACTGCTGCTGGTGGTATTGTGTTCTAAGGACTAACATGCTCCAAAATTATTACTATGCTTTATTTTCATTTCACTTTTCCAGCAAGAGGCTACAGAATAACCTCTTATCAGAATTCCAGAGGAATAGTGTCAATTCCTCTATAATACTAACTTTGATTCTAAGCACCTCGTGCGTGATTAAATCTCTTCTTTGTCTGTTGCTCACTGGGTTGATCTGCAACCACAAAACCTGGGTTTCCAGGCTTCTGAAAGAGTTGTATTAATTAACTAATCACCAATCTATACTAAATGAAGGTGCTCAGTGACCATGGCTTCAGTATATCCAGAGATCAGTATGCCATTTGGTTGGTTGGTGGGGAGGAATGGAGAACTAGTTGGGTGGAGAACAGCTGATGCTGTAGTCTTGAATGCAATGCACCGTTTCTACTATATTTATTAAAATCTGTCTTATTCACTCCTTAGCATAGATCCTGGGGCGGAATATAATCAATAAAACAACAATTTTGTTGCAGAGCAGGTCCCACTTGTCATCTTTATTGATATATGCATCTTCTGTCCCTCCTCCCCCCCCCCCTTCCACATCTCACTAGACACCCACTCATCTCAATGACTTTCCAGAATAACACAATAGCACAGAGATAGCTTACTTCACTGTTATTGATGGATGCCAGGGCAGCTGAGAAATAATTTTGATGGAGATCACCATAGGTTTCAGTGGAGAGGTAGAGTGCTTAAAAGCATGAAAGGTGAGAGTTGTGTTGTATTCTCAAAGAATATAATTTGTTCAGGGACAGCTCAGTTACCCTCTTCACGTCTCCCCCACTGAGACGTAATCTGTGGTCAAAGCCACATGGAATCGCCCATTCATGTTGCAAGAATATAAATAAAGCTTTTCATTGTCTAGTGCATCAAAGTCAGTTTTATGCTTCTCTCTCCTCAAGCATTTCCATTCACTCTACGTTATAGTTAGCATAAAAGCCATCCTACTGTTGAGAATCCATTTAGACTATTTTTTCTTCTTCAGCAAAACTAATTTTCATTGTTTAAGAACACTATGGAATTTATGTCTGGTTTTTTTCTTCTTCACTCTAAATAGAAGAAATGGAAGAGAAATTAGTTTGGACTGTATTAAATGCAAACATACCTAATTCATATTTCCTGAAGCCATGCAAATGCAAATGATTCTTGGCTGATCAACTTTGCCAAATTTGGCAATGCGATTTTTTTCTTAAAAAAAAAAAAAAAGCCAAGAGACTTTGTACTGAAGGCAACTATATATAAATGTATTATACAAGGGTGGGTCCATTTGCAAAGCTGAGAGAGAGAGAGCACACACACACAGAAAGAAAAACATACCAAATTTGAAATATATTTTCTGAAATATCCTTATTCTATATTTGCCAATACAAATCTATGGACCTCCTAGATACCTGCTGGTCCTGTCCCACAGCAAAAAGCATGGACAAATTAGATGTGACAGAAGGCAAATGTTCAAATTTTAGCTTTTCAGAATTGCAGGGCCCTTGCTCCTCCCAAGAAATTATATTTTTGAGAAAGATAAAAGTGGCTTTTTCTTCTAATTTTGGCAGGCAAGAAACGGTAAGTTCAACATCGCAGAACTTGAGCCAAGTCCAAATGCCATTTTTCTCCTCAAGCAAGGCTAACCTGAAAATGCAGCACGGAGAAAATTTGATAATGCTCTTCTTGGTAATTGCCCTTGTAATGGTTCCAAGCCTAACATGTTTTAGATTGGAAACTGCCTAATTTCCTTTGGGTAATGAATCGGGGCAGTGGAGTTTGTTGTTGACTATGAGACTTGTGGAGATCAGAGTCTGTTTTGGGGGGGGGGCAGGAAGATGATCTGCTCACTGGCCAGCATTTGTTATAGGCCAAGTTTGGGCTGCATGGCTGTTTAGATTATGGAGTGAATTGGCAGTAGAACAATGGCAGTTGTTCTCTAGCAACTGGCATTGGGTTGGAGATGCTGTCACTCGGCTGAAGATTTGGTGGTGTTGTGCTACTGGCAGCAATGCAGCTGTGATCTTTGTCCAGGCAGGGGTGGGGTTGGGTTGAGAATTGAACCTACATTTCTAACAGTGTTCTGGGGAGTAGAGAAAACTGGGTGAGTGACAGCAGGAGCAGAAGTGGACAATGGATGGAGAGCTTGCATCTTGTAGCTTTTACAAGGCCTGCCACATCGTAAACAACCCTCTTGCCTGTCATATACTACAACTGGTCTCAAAGGATATGAAATGTGTGCTGCTTACACCTGTCATCTGTTCCAGACACTTCCATCTTTTTTTTTCCCCTGAGGAATTGGTTGAGGAAAGGAATATTATCCCCTTGTTATTATGGTCCAAGACCAGTACAACTTAAGTACCTCAGTACAATTCAAAAATATAATAATATCAACAACAGTTTAATACATAGTGTAATTCTATCTTTTAAAAAATGGAAGGGATGTAATTTTATAGCCAAGGTATAAAATGTAGCAATTTAAACAGAGATTTCAGAACATCTGTCATGTAATTAAAAAATAATAATTCAGTAACAGTGATTGGAGCACCGGCAGTCTTTCTATTAGAGGATTAATTAATTGAGAGGGCGGTTCTGCATAGAATTTACACATTAAGAACAAACACATTGTAGGTTCACTGGAATCACAAAGGCATTGCCTAAGAATTACAGGGGTTCCTTCATACCTGCCATCCATAAGTACAGAAGGGGAGGCAATAAATCATGCTCTGGGAAAAGCCCATAGATAATAGATTGAGGAAATGAATAGGACTTATGAACTTCAATCAGGGAGGACCTTGATGGATGACATTGGGGTGCTGGTTGGGATGCAGATATTTGCTCCTTCCCCCAAGTGATGTGAGGGAGTAGTCAGAATGGGACAACTCACCATGGCCAACTCATTACAGCCAACTCCAACAAGACATCTCGCCATGGCCAATTTACCATGGGACAACTCGCTGCAGAAATCACTTGGTTCCTTTTAGTTTTGTTGACCACATTTTCATCAAAAATTATTTTATCTCTTGCATCGAAGGAAATCGTAATGCTTTGATGAATAATAAAAGGAACTAATCCATCATTGAATTGGTGAATTGCTCACAGTATGTTGTCCCGTGGCAAGTTGGGTGCAGAGAGTAGGCCATGGTGAGTTGGCCATGCCACGTTGGCTGCAGCAAATTGCCTTAGACTCTTAGACCCAGGATAGTGACCCCCAATTTGGTGGAGAGTGTAGCTGTAGGTAAGTAAATATGTGTGTTGTTGTAAGCACAAGTCATAATGTATACTTTGCTGTATATGTTGGCACTAATTGTCTATTCATCTTTATTATTGTTTCTACCTTGGTTATATAACTTGTTTTTCTCATTCACAGTAACAAGTAACTTGGTTAATAGTCTTCTAAGCCCAACCTTGCTATAGGAAATGAGGGACATGTCCCAACATATATTACAATTATTTTTTTAAAAAAATATACTGAATAAGAGGGAGAAGAAGCTTTGTGACTAACTGACATTGTGGTATCATTATTGTAAAAGTTAAATAAAGATGGGACAAGTAAACAGCCCAGTCTGACTCCTCTCTCCAATGAAATGGGATCTGACAGACACCCTTGGGAGTGCATTCTTACTCTGGCTGTAACATCAGTGGGTAATTTAATTCTTCATTTGAGAAGACATGTATCTATGTCTGTCCTTGAAAGTTTTCCCCATAATTGGGACCTGTCAAATGAATCAGAAGCAGAGGTGAGCTCAATGTATGTGACATAGATTTTTTTTTTGTCTGTCCATTGGTATATTTCTGAATAAGAGCCTTCAGAATGTGCTATAATTTGTCCTTTTCAAAATCCTGCCTGTTCTTGGTGGAAAAGTTCTGCTTCTTCCTCCCAATTTTATAATTTATTCAAAATATGTCAGGCATAAACCTTAAAAGGAATATTTAGCAATGTAATGGGAAGGTAATTGGTAGGTTCCTTCGTATGGCCCTTTTGGAAGACTGATATATAATATATGCTTTCTAAGGGGAAGCTACAACATCTTTTATCTATTTTTGAGAAAACTCTAATCAGAATAAGAATCCACCAGGAATCATTCTTCTTCAATACTTTTGGAAATATTGTGTCCTCACCAAAGGGTTTTCCAAGGTTCAGAATTAAAATCAATAGTTGACATTCAGATTTTGTAACACCTGGCCATTTTAGTATCTCACTTAATTCAATAGAGGCTATGATCAGCTCAATATATGGGCAACTGAGAGCTTGATAATGTAGTGGAAATGGAGATTCCTGTGTAAATACCTTGAATTCTTGGAAAAAAGGCAAAATGGGTGGATGGATGGATGGATGGATAAGAGAAATTAGATGATGACGAGAGAGAGAGAGAGAGAGAGAGAGAGAGAGAGAGAGAGAGAGAGAGAGAGAGAGAGAGAGAGAGAGAGAGGATATATACAGTATAGAGAGATAGTTCTATTAACTGGGATCATCATCATTTAAAAGCATACATTATGTTTGCAAATCTGGCTGATTGCTAGAGAAGTTGAGTCATTTTATAACAATTTTCTTTAATTATGAAATTTGCAGTAAAGTTGTTAGTTTTCCACTGAAATTCCCCTTGTTACTTATTGTTAGTGGAATCCACATTATACACACCCCTAAATCATAGAACCCTTGACCTGTTCAGTTACAGAATAAAATTTTACTGGCAACGTATAAATAAGTCTTAACAATGTCTGGACTGTTGTTTTATAACATTGCTGAATTATGTCAAAGCTGTTACAAACCCTTTTTATACTCCTTTATATTTCTTCACACACTATAGTGATAATCAGTAAATATTGAAACTGACGAGGCAGCAATTTGTACAAGATCTTGCTAGTTTTTCATAGTGACAAAAGCAGGGTCATAGCACTGTGTCACAAACTCTACCTTCATATATATGTGCATGTTGTGACAGATGTGCAGCGAGGGTGATCTTTCCTATCCAATGCCACAATGTTCCTTTTGTCAGATTCCCTTCCTCTCCCCATCATCCTTCTGCAGTGAAGAGTTTCTGTCCATTCTTGAGTCCTATTTTCCTAAGGCTTTAACCTAGTTTTATGTACTGGTAAACCTTGAAATCTGCACAAATAGTAAAGTTTTGTTCCATAACTTAAAAAAATAATAATACAGCAAATCCTCAAATTACAACCATTCATTTAGCAATTGTTTGAAATTATAGCAGCACTGGGGAAAAAAGTGGCTTACAGGTGGTCCTCGAACTTCTGACCATCACACAGGGTCTTCAAGGTTATGTGATCAAAATTTGGGTGCTTTGCATCTGACATGTACTTATGATGGTTGCAGGATCCCAGGATCAAGGGATCACCATTTGCCACCTTCCCAGCCAATTTTTGAAAAGCAAAGTCAATGGAGGAAAGCCAGATTAATGATTCACTTAACTGCAGTGATTCTGTTAACAACCATGGCAAAAACAGTCATAAAATGGGGTGCAACTCTCTTAACAACTGCCTCGGTTTAGCAATGGAAATTCTGGTCCCAGTTGTGGATATACGTTGAGGATTAACTGTATTGCAACCACTGGTGACAATTCAAGATTCATATGTCAAATGAAGACTCAATCATCCAGGCCAAAAGTATCTAAAAGATTAAATCATGGCAATTGGACCAAATTTGCCATGATTTAACCTTTTAGATAATTCAGGATTAAGTCTCCCTTGTGCTTAGACCATACCTATCCTTTAGCCAAGCCAAGCATAAGAGAAAGAGCCCCTAACAGGTTCAGGCATTTATATCTCTCATTTAAACATTTAGTTGGATCATTATCTTCAAAACAGATCTCTTTTTTCAGAGGTATACTTTCTATCTAGTAAGCAAACAGCAGCCACTGGCATGGAAATAAGTCGGGGTGCAAATGATTTTGCTGCTTTTTAAAAAGAAGAAAGGATTTAATTGTATAGATTGCCTAAAAGAAATGTGGGTACTTTAATTTCTGAGACTACCAAATTCTGTTATCCCCACTGATGACCTTTTACCAGCAGAATTAAAATCTTGTTGGAGATTTTCTGTGTCCTTCATGCAATAGGTTGCAAGACAACAAATGCAGAAGGCTAGGAATGGCTTTTATCTTTGCTAATAGGAATCTAATGATACCATGGTCTGTCTGTAATTGGATTTTTGCTTCAGATCCATGATTAGGAAGATGGCTAAACAAAGAGTGTAGAAGCTGTCTGCAAAAGTTATGTACGTTCTATGGTGGTAATTGAATGGAAATACAGGATTAGAAAAAAAAACTTGGAAGTTATCAGGTGGGCTGAAATGGAATCAATCAGTGCAAAAGAGAATGGAAAGTGCTGTCTTAGGGAAAAAAAGGAAGGCAAACACAAATAATAATTCACAATCAGAAAAATTTATGGAGGCTAATATTTAGGCTTGGTTTGCTTGTATGTTCTCTGTTAAAATATTTTTCTTTTCTTCTTGATGATGATAACTATCAATAAAGGATAATATTTGTAGCTCAGGATTGAAATGAGGGGGTCCTTGGTGCTTCTAAACTTGGCTATTTTCTTGCAGATGTTTCATTATCCAAACTAGATAGCACTGATGATGTTACTAATTTGAGTAAAGAAATGTCTACAGGAGAACCACCAAGCTCAGATGGTGACTATGAGGCCAATGTCCAATTCATTCCCAGCATGAATCATTGAGATGACATAGAGTTTCTTCTATCCTTATGTGATAGAAGAAGATATAATCTTTCATATCATAATCAACACACTTGTTTCAAGCTGCTTTTGACAGACATTTGACAAAATGCACAATTGTTCCTTGAAGTCAGATTTGTCAACTCCTGTATGCAAAGAAGGGATGAAGATTGTTGCCTTAACTAGTCAGTGTGTGGGTGGTTTTTGTTTTGTTTTTTTAACAAAAAGTGAGCAAGATCCTGGAGAAAAGGCACACCCATCATGATCACATTTTTCACAGTTGCATATTTACCAGGTGCATTTAAATACAACTCTAAAACATTTCATTTTCCACGATTGATCAATGGAGTACAGGAAGATGTCATATCTTTATTTAAACTTTTGGCAGGATATGCTTTGACAAGGAATCCCATGAAGGTCATCTCCAACAAATGAGCTACAGTGAATAGAAATTTTGATCAATTATGATTAAGGGTCATAAAGCGAACTACAAGCGTGACTTTGACTATCTTCCTAGATAGAGTCTCACTGTTTTAACAACAACACCGCAATGTATTTTGAAGAGCTGACTGGCACCACTGGAATTTTTCCTTTATGATATACAAATAACATCACTGCAGGACATGCATGTACAACCTGTTTAGATCCAAGGCTGTACTGAAAGTTATGCTATGAAAAATATCACAAAGTGTTCTTTTGATTCCTTTCCCATCAACTGAAGGAGAATGTTTTCATTTCAGTCTTCAATGGTATGACATTATTCCAAATCATGTTTATTGCCATTGCTATAATCTATCTTGAAAATTACATCATACTGTAGATCATACAGCCAGGTTTTCATGTTTTGAAATTCGTGACAAATTAATTCAAACTAATTCTCCTTCTTTCATTCTCTGTTCCTTCCATTCTACAAATTCGAAAGGTTTATGCAGAATTCCATTAATAAGAATAGCACACAGATTGCTCTGGTTTGATTACTGTTAAGCTCATGGTATCTATATATTGCTTAGCAATGCCACTTGCCATTGCCAGTGGGATATTCATGTTGACATGATCTTGCATAGAAAGTAATTCTGGCATGCCTTAAGCATAACTGGAATAAGATTCTTCTTTTCTTTCTGATGTACAGTTCATAATATTTATGCCTTACTGCTATTTCTCAGCAAGATATACAATAAGTCAAAGAAAAAAATGAGACATGGTGAAATCATACACACACACACACACAGAGAGAGAGAGAGAGAGAGAGAGAGAGAGAGAGAGAGAGAGAGTCACATACACACATAAGAGAGAGAGACAGTTCACTGCTTTGAGTTGCAATCAGATGCAATACCTAGCTACCTTTGGCTGATCTCAGAAAAAACTAAGAAAGATTTGACCTTGTCAATTCTTTGATACAAAAACCAGGACTGTAGACTAGAAGGAGAATTTTAAAGAACACCTCGGAAGAAGGAAATAGCAGACTGTATTGTTTGCTTCTATATTGTTGCCAAGAAAACTGCATGGATGTGTCACTTAGTGACGGGAGCCAAGCTCAAGTCAAGGAAGTCTTTATTTAGTTTGTTGAGGCTGGGCTCACTGTTAACAATCATAGTAACACAACTTACTTTCTTTCTCCCCTGCCTTCTAGTGGCAGCAGATGCTACTAACTTGGCATCTGGCCATGGTTTTAAATGCTTCCCAATGCCCTACAGCTAGGATTGATCTGTAGCATTATAGAGCAAGACTTTATTTACAGCCACACACCTACAAAGAGAATATTCACAGAGCAATCTGCAAAAACGCTCTTACATTTTTCAAGAAGGAATGAGTCCCCAAAAGAAATATCAGAATTCTGAGTCAACTCTACCTTTGATTCAATGAATATTTATCAACTGGTTACTGGTTTGCTTCCAGGTTCAAATCGAGGTGCTGGTTTTGACCTTTAAAGTCCTACCTGACATGGAACCAATTTATTTGAAAGACCACTATTTTCTGGCAGGAGGAATATATTGTGGGTCCCTGGTGCTAAAGAGCTCCATCTGATGCGATCCAATTCCATGGTACCCAGTCTTTGGAACATCATCCCCCCCCCACACACACACACCTTAAGGTATGGTCTGCTCTAAAGCTACTGGCATTTAGGAAATCCCTGAAAACCTAAATGTTTCAGCAGACCTGCGTCCCAGAGAAATGGGGAGCCCATGAAATGGTTGTACTAGGTATAGGATGCAGGTCCATTGTCTTGCAGTTTTAGTTGTGTGTGTGTGTGTGTGTGTGTGTGTGTGTGTGTGTGTGTGTATGTGTAACAGGTTTAATTGTTTTTAATTGTTTTGCTTGGTTGCTTCTATGCCATTAAGAGCTACTTTTGTGAGATGGATGGCTATATAAATCTGATGAACAAATAATTAAATTTAGAATGGGAGAACATGACAGAAATATTGGACAGTGACTCTTTTAGGTTTCAACAGGAGGAAAGGAATTATTTTGTTTTCACTCTTGGATTTGGAGAGAAAACAGAATAAGAAGGGAACTAAGGTCATTTTTTTATTTTTTATTTGCAACTGCTAAAGCTATTAGAATTGTTTCCTGGTGGTGCTAGGAAGCAGTGATGAATGTTGTCTGAATCTAAGCTATTGCTTTTAAGCTGTATGGGAAATAAATCCAACATTTCCATAGGGGCAATGCCTAGATTAAACATAATCTTTCAAGGAGGAAAAAGCAAGAAAAAAAGGGAGCAAATCGTGACCCATTCCCTACAGCTGAAAGGCTAAATGCATTTTTTTCCCAGAAAATGGATCCATGCAGTGCAGTTTTAAACCCTCCTGGAGTAAAAAACAGAAATATTATCTCAAAAAGCCATTCACTCTGATTTGCATGTGTTAGTGTGCTGTGAGTGTCATCAGATAAGCAGAACTATCAGTGGAGTGCATGGAGAAACAATCTCTGGCTAACAAGCCCTTTTTTCTCTCACTAGTAAATGTGTGTGTTTGTGTGTGAGAGAGAGACAGAGACAGAGAACTTTCAAATGGCATCTGTGTTGATTAACCTTGCAGTATAATTTATACTTCTATTTATTTAATCACTTTCAAGTTTTAGGTTCCCACATGCCATTAGTAGCCCCATTCCTACTTACACAAGCAATCTATTCTTCTCATCTATGGTTTTGGCCCTTAACTGCTTTCAGTTCTTTCATTGCAAGTTTTTAACTTGTATTTATTTGCTTTTGTTCTGTTAATGTTGTATCTCTTTCATGGTTTCCCCTGTCAGGAGTGGGATATATCGTTAAATTTTCCTTCCTTCCTTCCTTCCTTCCTTCCTTCCTTCCTTCCTTCCTTCCTTCCTTCCTTCCTTCCTTCCTTCCTTCCTTCCTTCCTTTGTATCCCACCTTTATTAATTTTAGAAATAATTCAAGGTAGTGAACAACTGGTTCTCTGTGTGGATACCGCTTCCAGAAGTCCGTTCTGGGTCTGGGCCTCTGAGGCCCAGAAAGGATTTCAGGAAGTGGCATCCACACACTTCAGTGCTCCGTCCTGGGCCTTGTGAAAAAGGGCTAGGGCATCAGCCAGTTCGCCAAAATCAACAAAAAAATAGCCACCGGTTCTACCAAACCGGTGCGAACTGGCTGAATCCCACCACTGCCTAAATGCATGCATACATTTCCTTGTAAGATCAGGCATGCTTTAAACTTTACCCCACAAAATTCTAAAAGAGTTGGATTACGCAATTATATTTGTGAGAGTGGTGAGCTGTCAGCTCCAGGCTTTTTTTTTTTTTTTTTTGTAATGGAAAAAGCAATTATCAAAATAATTTCCTTCGGTCTTTAGGCTTGGATTTTGAACCTTAATGTTAGTGGATGATTTGGGTCTGGAACTTGGTGAAGTAAGTATCCTTTTGAGACTTCTGGAACATTCCTTTCAATAACCATGGAGTCTTTCTGAATGGTCTTGAAGGTATACATTTACAATTGTCCTTCAAAGGCTAATCTTACAGTATCATCCTAGGAGATATTCAGATAATACTCTGTTAGCCACTGAAGTTCTAACATGGTGCCTGGTTTAAAGTCTAGTGGTTTAGTAGGACATGTTTCTCAATCTCTACCACATGCAGAAGATCACTGTTCCTTGAAAAATCTGGGGTTCTGTTTATGAATCCTGGAAAAATCCCACATCAGTATTTTGTCACTGCGAGGAGCTGTAACTTGAAATATTCAGACAATATGAAAGAGAAATACCATACTCTCTGTGTTTCATTGGCACAATCTTTGGCTGTCAGTGGTCAAGATGAATAACATTCCAGTCAAATAATAAAGCATGTTGCCAACATTTATTTTATTTCAATTTGTTTGTAATAATGTTATTAAAGTTATTCTGCAATATTCTGTAATATGCAGCCAATCTTACATCCCTTGGCTTTTCAGCTATTGGAACATTAATCATGGTTAATACAATAGAATCCAGTCTGTGTGGAAATATATTATTTCAGGTAAATTCTAATGCAGTTTTGCTCTAAGGTTCTTAACAGTCTAATATATATCATACAATTGTTGTCTAGCATCTATGAAGTTATGTAGGTCAATAAGGACTGTAAAAACGGTGACCTCCAATTAACTTACAAAAAACAATATAATTTCATAACAATTAAACAGTTAAAATGTAATTGAGTAAACACTATTAAATTTCACTATTCCACTTAGAAAGTTACTTGCAGCACTTCATACACACAAACACACACACTTGCACACACAAAAAGATGTATAGATAGGCATACATCTCTTTCTTTTATTTATTTTTAACATGGTTCTGGGCAAGATACTGCAAAAATAGACATGTAAAAACAAATACATTCAACTGTTAAAAAAACAAACATAAATAGGACTAAGACTGTAGAAGACTGGACAACATCCTAAACACAATACAAGCATCTTGAAGACTCCTGTTCTCACTGGATAGTTAAGATTTCTGGGGAAAAGACATGTTTTAAGGGCTTGTTGGATGGCTTGTAGGCAGTGGTGGGATTCAGCCAGTTCGCACCAGTTTGGCAGAACCAGTAGCTAATTTGGAAACCTCTCCCTTTCCCCTCAGCATGGCTGGCTCAGGAATTCTGGGAGTTGAAGTCCACGAGTCATAAAAGAGCCACGGTTGCCTACCCCTGACTTAGGTAGTCTACTCTGTTACCTGATTTCTGATGAGATCACGAGATCTTTCACGATTCCAACCAGACAGCATTCCAAAAATGCCCCTATCTCACAAAATCTTGCACGAGATTTTGATACTCTTATGTGATACTTATCTTTTTGTTATATTTCAAGGTTGAATGAAAAATGATATTTCTTTCATTTTGACTCTGTCAAAATAGTTGTAATAAATGTTGTCGCATCTCTGCCTGCCATGCTGTCAACTTCTGATTTGATGGATGGTACTCAGCTGAACCTTTTGTTTTTAATCTTTGTGAAAATCAAAGTAACCAAAAATTTCTCCTCAAATTTGCTGAATGCCATCGATAATTCAAATGGATTACTTGAATGGATCACTATTCTCATTAATAAACTTAATGAGATTATTAAGGCCTACTTCATTAAGTAAAACAAACACATTAATTAAGGCAATATGTACTTGGCCTTTATTTCATTTGTCCAATAACTTTTCTGTGCTGGAAACACCTTATTAATTCACTCTTTTTTAATCAAAGAGAAAAATTGGGTCCGGATTGCATAATAACTTAGACCTCTTGGGAAAATACTAGCATAGTCCTAAGTAAAAAATAGAAGGTGACTGTTATTATTTTCCAGAACTAAAAGAAAATATCATCTTGAATGATGTTGCCCTTGATTTTTCACTGATTAGATCAAGGATTAACGCCCCTCCTATCATCCCTACAGAAAACTTGAGAAAAACTTCATAAATGTTTTTATCTCACCAAGAAATAAAAGATCCGATCCAGTAATAGACAGAAAAGTTTCCAGCATTTTCTTTTATCATTTCTCATTTGATTTCATGATAGATCATTTGCTTTTGAAATTGTTTCAAAGAAGGGGGGGAAGGTAAAATACTCATGTGTGGTGGATAAATGGTCCTGTATTTTATTCACAAAATTACCAAGGCATAAGTGTGAATGTCTGTCTTTCATTGTGTCATCTTCTACTAAGTGAGTCACTCTCTCCTTGTCTTCCTTTGTTTCAATTAAATGTCACAGAAAGTTCTCATGAGCAAATAAGTCTCAGGAGGCTTTTGTTTAGATTAGGAAGGTTTCTATAGTAAGACTAGCTGTACCCAGCCACGCGTTGCTGTGGCTCAGTCTGGTAAAAGCGTGTGTTGCTTTTACGTCCAACAGATGGTGCTGGTTTTTTTAAAAGCATGTTTTACCTGTCACAGGTGTGACATCTATATAATATAGGTATATAAAAACATGTGCATATTCGAATGCAACGTTGTGTCAAAATTTCAAAGCAATCGGTGAAGAACCTTCGGAGATTTAAGATTTTGAACAAACGAACATTTACATTTTTATTTATATATAGATTAGCACTGATGTTGTTACTTACTTTAGTAATGAACTGTCTGCAAGAAAACAACCAAGCCTGGAGATTACCAAGGACCCCACAGAGTAAGATTAATGTGCAAACCAGACAAGAACAATAGTAGCAGTATCTACTTTTTCCAGTTGTAAGCCCAAAATGCCACCACAGAAATCTTAAACATATTTCCCTTTTTTCCCCAATAAATAGGTAGAAAAAGAGAATCCTCTTTACAGGGACAGAACACTTCAGAAACTAATCATAAATACATTACTCAAATTGGGCAGGAGACGGGCACTCTAAAGAAGTCATAGAAAGTTTAATCAAAATGCAAGACCCTCAAGAATTGGTCTAAATATATTCATACTCACTGTATTATTGGAGAAAAGCTGTTAAACCATAAGAAATTGAAAAGAGCAGATTGTCATCTGCACACCTGGCCTGCTGGCCCTATTGTTTTAGAGGATGCAGGATCAACCATTTGGAATCCAACAGCATTGTGTTGGGAATATTGTTTTATGGGGAATATATGTGTCTAAAGCTGTTTTTTTTTCTGAAAATATGCATTTCTAATTATTTTTATATAGCTTCTTCATTTATTTATTATTTATTTAGCTTATTATATTTACAGAGGTCATGTAGATCACTGACATACAAATTTAGTTTAAATAAAGCAATAACAAATGAAGGAAGGAAGGAAGGAAGGAAGGAAGGAAGGAAGGAAGGAAGGAAGGAAGGAAGGAAGGAAGGAAAATGAGAGGCATGAAAAAGAGGTAATACATCTGAATGAAGTGGTGAGATATTATGGAGTCAGAGTACAGAAAGTAAAGATGTAGGTTTTATCATTTTAAATAATTTTATTTTTCTAGTTTTATTATTGTTAAATAAAATAAAATAATTTTATTTTAAATTTTAATATTAACAAAAAAGGCTAAAATGTTGGTCAGAGAGTATGAACTGATGTCATCTATTTGTATTTAGTTGTTTGTTTTATGTGTTTTTGTCCCACGTCTATTATTTTTAGAAACAATTCAAGCAGGTGTATAAAAATAGCCCTCCAGAGACTGGCAATGGTAGCATGTTCTGTTCCAATAAATGATGGACAGACAATCAAGAAATGAGTCTTTAGAAAAACTGTATAATGTTCTGAGTTAATGCAGCATAGAGCGTAACAGTAATCCATAAGGTGACATTCTAAGCTGAAATGAGACAGTACAGAAAAAAAAAAAACACATTGGTCCATTTGGAGACCAAGAAATGAATGAGAACTATGATTGCTGAATATCTGCAAAGAAAAAAGATCTATTCATTTCAAATATGTGGTTTTAAGCCTGGTTGTATGAATGAATACACACACACATGGCAAAATAATTAAGATGAATCTAAAAGCATTGATTGGATTGTGATGAAAGACTGAGAAAATTAGTGAAGGATGGAATAAAGTACTTCTCATTTTGGGACAGGCAATTATCCAATAATGTAATGAATGGATTTGGGGAAAATATCCATGGAAATAAAAAAGAAAGTGAAATGAAAAAAACCAAAATGAAAGTAGAACAATGAAACATAAAAGTATGAACCCTGAATGAACAAATATGATATGATAGTTTATTATCACAGCAGCATGCCTGGAAAATGGGCACAAGAAAATAGGATGTGGAAGCCGATTGGAACCGAACAAAAAGAATTATTTTAGAGACTGCTACAGAAATGTGCAGAATTACTTTAATGGAAAGTGTGAGATAGGTTGCTTAGTGGAATCATGAAGCAAAACAAATTACAGATAAGAAATACACATACAGTATAAGGGAATTATTGCTGAAAAAAAGGATGAAGAACTATATTGCAGAATGTGTATAAAGCAAAGCAAGCAAGTAACAGTAAAATTAAGATTTCCTGATGTATACTAGTTTCCAACAGATCTGAAGGTCTAATGATGCTTTGAAAGTTTTTCAGCCTTATTTGGAGTCAGAAGCCAATGTAAAGACAATGTCAGGTGCAATAAATCAGGAGCCAAGGTTGCTCAAATGAGTACAAGTTTATCCCATGCTACCTCTATACAAGAATCTGAACTACTAACAGTTAAGGGAAATAACTGGTAGATAAAAGGCAACAGAATTCAAGGAGGGCTGAAATTAGATCTCTTATGGAGTGCAGGGACTCCAAACTAATGGCACCCTTGATCCCTCCCTTGGGCTCAGCCTGGTCATCTTCTACAGAGGTAAGCAGAATAGGAAGTCCTGGCAGCAGTCATCTAGGTGACCCAGAAGTGGGAACCTGGGCCATTTGTGCCTTCACCAAGATTGATGTATTCCATGGTCCACTTGTTTGTTTTCTTGGCTGCCCACCATCTCCAACCTTCTCTTTATTAGATGGGATAGATTAGGGGTGAGCAACCTGCAGTCTTCTGTCTATTTTCATGTGGGCCTTGACTTCATTTCCAAATGTCAGTTCAAGAAATCAGTTTACAATTCTATCATGAGCTGTTTGTCCCTTCCCTGTTACATTCTGCTTGAAACAGGGGGGAAAATATTGCAGGAAGAGAATGAATGTCTCCTTTACTTTGGGCTCTGTTCCAAGTTCTGCCCACCCTAAGATTAACCCTAATGAACAATGTCTGATCAAAAGTCTTGCTTACCCTTGGACTGAATTTTTCAGGATGGAAGGATTCCGTTCTAGATCTTGCTGAATTATTTGATAATTATCAAATTACCTTCTCAACTGGCCATCCCCTGGGAACAGCAGAATTGCTTTCATGTTTCAAAAGGATCTCTTGTATGGAAGCCTGCCCATTTTGTTAGGGTAGGCATCATGACCAGATGAGCTAGGTCAGTGGTGGCACGCTGTCACCCCAGCCCTGCCTCCCCCCACAGCCCCCTCCTCACCAGCAGTCCCCCCAGAGGAGAATCGCCCCCGAACGCGGCCTGTGCAGAGCAGTGCAGCCAAGGAATGGCAGCCAGGCAGCGGGGCCAAAACTCCACCCTCATGCCCCATCGCATGCAGTTGATGCAGCGGGGCGCGGGCAGAGGGTGTGGACACTATGGAACTGCTGGGCCACCTGGGCGATCTGTGGCAGGCTGTGGAGGTGGTGGGTGGCCATGTGGGTGGGGTGGGTGGGGGCNGGGGTGGGGGACAGAGCAGGGGATGGGGGGCAGAGCAGGGACAGGGCCGGTTTTTGGGCACTCGGTCTCTAAAAGGTTCACCATCACTGAGCTAGGTAATTCCACTTTATTGTAAAGCTACATTGACCGAATCTTGCAAATATGAAAGTACAATTTCCCACCCCATCTCCTTTACAACTCATAAAACTAAGGGGGGGTCCCTTCTGAGCCTTTTGCCCCACCTATTATCCAGCTATGCTGTCTCTTATCTGACCATTCCCTTCTTCACTCAGTGTTTCCCACGTGCCATTCCAGGGCATGAGTATCTCTTGTAAACATTTTGCACAGATCTAGCACAATCATACAAACAGACTTCTTCTACACTCTTTTAGTCATTTATTGTTTCCAAACACCGTACATAATGCTTCCAAATCTCACCCCCCATCCCATCTGTTGGACCATAATCCATTAACTCCCATGGCATATCATATCTTTATTCTGCCCCCCTTCTTTTATTGTTGATCTAAGGGATCTCTTTAAGTGCTTTGGGTGATTAACTGATCTATTAGGAGGTGAGCGAACTCTGGCTTTTGATATCACAGTATAACATCAGAAAATCTTAATCCTAGGATTATGTCCCAGATGGATGATTTCTTTAACTGAGACCTTTAGCTTTAATGTTAAAGTAAACTTGATCTCTTCACAAAGCAGGAAATGCTTTCAGTTGCTGTGCAGATCTGAGGATTGTGACTATGTGCTTTTTCTTTTGTTACAGCAAAAAGAAAATCAGTCACTTGAGCATTTTATTTTTTCTGGAGTGAGCCAAACGTTCGCAGCAAATTATAAAACAAAATTGTGCAAATGCAAGGCTTTTCTAAAATAGTTACATAATTCAAAGTTGAAAGAAAAAAAATAAGAGGAGTTCTACCCTGTAGTTGGAAATGACATGCCGGTAGCATGAACCAACATTAGTGACTCCTTTGACATTGAGGTAGCAGTGTTGCATCAGGGAGTATTGCAAACAACTATTCCAAGAAATCCAGAACAAGAAGAAGATAAAAGTTTGCACACCAATGGGCTCAAAATATAGGAGAAACAATACCTATGGACACCTGGGAGTTGATCTGGGTGAGAAATGTGAAGTTTACACAAGCTCAAAATTTACGTGAGAATTTTTATAAAATGTTTTATAGATGGCACTTGGATCCCTCAACTATGTCTCGTATTTATGTGAATTATGAATCCAAGTGTTGGAGGTGTGGACATCCAGA
>NW_015386900.1:303434-307525 GCF_001527695.2 Protobothrops mucrosquamatus
TTCAGGCTGTGAAGTCCAGATGGGAAACGGATGGCATCAACTGAACCCTGGCAAGACTGAGTTGCTTCGGAGTTTGGAGCCCTCTGGTTTATAGGACTATACCATCTTTGGTTCTGGATGGTTCTGCCCCAAACAGACCGTGTGTGCAATCAGGGATTGTCTTAGAGTTACGACTCCTTCTTGAGGATCAGGTGGTAGTTGTGGCTAGGGGAGCCTTTGCTCAATCTTGTATTGTGTATCAGTTGTACCCATTTTCAGACTGAGGAGCTGTACTCATGGTCACTCATGCCATATTCACCACCCGGTTGGACTACTGCAATGCCAACTACATGGAGTTGCCCTTGAAGAGGATGCAGAAGCTTCAGCTGGTGCAGAATGCAGCAGCAAGGGCACATGCCATCTCTGCTCCACAAACTGTATTGGTTACCAGTCTATTTCCAGGTCCAAATCAAGGAGCTGTTTTTGACTTTTAAAGCTCTACATGGAATGGGACCAGTTATTTGAGGGACTGCCTCTCCTATCAGATCCAGCAGAGAGGGCATACTGCAAGTCCCGTCTGCACTCGCTTCATTTGGAGGATCCTTGGCAACAGATCTTTTCTCCTGTGGCCCCCCACTTTAGGGAACATCCTCCCCCACCAAAATCCTTCTCCTCAAACTCATCCCTTTTAATTTTCCAGATGTCCCTCAAGACCTGATTATGTAATCAGGGGGCACCAGGAAACTGGTGAAATATTGAGAGGGCTCTTCACCTAATCCATCTTTTATTGTGCCTTGCATTTTTAATATTAATAACATTCATGCTAATTTGAATATATTGTCTTTAACTTTGGTGTACGCCTTCCAGAGTTGGAAGATGGGTGGCTGTATGAAAGTGACAAATAGATAAATAAGAGTCCATTGGAATTGGGTGGCTAATAAATTCAAATCTCCTCAAAAGTCTGAAAGGTTGAAATACTGTAGCTGCAAAAGGTACACATATGAGCCACACACAGGCAGCAATTCATCACCCCTACATTATACATAGCTGCCTGTAACATTTCCCATTGAGAAAGAAAATGACATTTCCCATTGTGGAAGAAGAAATACGGTTTTGTCATGTATCCAGGGGGAAGAAACCTGGTTGCTTTGAGTTATTTCCTCCTGTGCAATAATCCTCAGAGATGTGCTACTCATCATTTATTGTCACTTCCATGATCTTTTCTTTAGGGGAGTCGGGTCAGCTTTCCTGTCTTTAAAGAACAGTTCACAAATTCATGCTAGACAAACACAGGTAGTCCTTGTCTTATGACCACAACTGAGCCCAAACTTTCTACTGCTAAGCGAAGCATTTGTTTTGCCCCATTTTGCCACAGTTGTTAGGTAAATCACTGCAGTTGTTAAGTTAGAAACATGGTTGTAAGGAGACTTGGGCTTCCCCATTGACTTTGCTTGCCAGAAAGTCACAAAAGGTAAATTACATGACCCCGGGACAATGCAACCGTCATAAATGCGACTTAGCTGCCGAGCATCTGAATTTTGATCACGTGACCGTGAGGATGCTGTTACAGTTGTAAGTGTGAAAAACAGTCCTAAATCACTTTTTTCAGGGCCGTTGTAACTTCACGGTCACTAAATGAATGTTTGTAAGTCAAG
Organism: Protobothrops mucrosquamatus; assembly: GCF_001527695.2. Lineage (NCBI taxonomy): Eukaryota > Metazoa > Chordata > Lepidosauria > Squamata > Viperidae > Protobothrops > Protobothrops mucrosquamatus. The sequence goes on from NW_015386900.1 coordinate 305,069, forward strand.
GACTACTTGTAGTCATCCAAAGTTCATATTAGGTGGAAATTAGATGGCTTGTAAGATCTATTGACAATGATAAAAAAACAATAGAATAGAATAGAATAGAATAGAATAGAATAGAATAGAATAGAATAGAATAGAATAGAATTCTATTAGAGTAGAGTAGAGTAGAGTAGAGTAGAGTAGAGTAGAGTAGAGTAGAGTAGAGTAGAGTAGAGTAGAATAAAAATAGAATAGTAGAGTAGAGTAGAATAAGAATAGACTAGACTAGACTAGACTAGACTAGACTAGACTAGACTAGAATAGAATAGAATAGAATAGAATAGAATAGAATAGAATAGAAGGGACCTTGGAGGTCTTCTAGTCCAGCCCCCTGCTCAAGCAGGAGAACCTATACCATCTGAGACAGGTGAGTCTAGTCTCTTCTTAAAAATCTCCAGTGATGGAGCACCCATGATTTCTGAAGGCAAAGCTGTTCCACTGGCTGATTGTCCTCACTGTCAGGAAGTTTCTCCTTAATTCCAGGTTGCTTCTCTCTTTGATCAGCTTCCAACCATTGTTTCTCGTCCTTCCCTCTGGTGCTTTGGTGAACAACCTGGCTCACTCCCTGGAAGTGAGACACTGACTACATCTGTTTCACTGTCTTGATACCTGATGCTTTATTTGCCTTTAGCTGTTGAGGCTAAGGGTAGGGTATCTCTGGCCAAGGTTTCAAAATTATACTGGGGGCGTTGTCCCCCTAAGTGGCCAAAATCTGTAACAACAACAAAGAGGACACGTCTTTAAAGAAAAACAAGAAAGTCCAGTTGTCTCTTGAAAAAAGCACCTTTGAGACAACCATGACCTGGATGACTGAGAACCTCCATAGACAAACAAAAGGACAAAACAGACAGCCTTTGTACCATCTTGTAATTCTTTCTTTCTTTTTTTAATGCACACAATGTAGACTTTTTGAGTTTATTTATTTTTTAAATTCCCTCTTTCAGAGTGCACCGTGATTGCAAGCAGACCAATGTGTCTTCAGTTTCATGTGAAACCTTTCTGGTCAGAATATAGAAAGGAGAAGTATAGGCTGGAATATGATTTGTCTTTTTTTTCCTTTCAAGTGTAGGATGTATGAATGCCTAAATAAGATGGTAGGATGGAAATGTGCCATCATTTCAGTGATCCTGATGTTGCAGGAAATCCTGCCGAAATGTTAATAATAATAATAATAATAATAATAATAATAATAATAATAATAATAATAATAATAATAATAATAATAATAATAATAATAATAATAATAATAATAATAATAATAATAATAATAATAATAATCTAGTCCAACCCCCTGCTCAGGCAGGAAACCCTATACCATTTTGGACAAATGGCTGTCCAGTTTCTTCTTGAAAACTTCCAGTGTTGGAGCATTCACCGCTTCTGGAGGCAGGTTGTTCCACTGGTTAATTGTTCTAACTGTCAGGAAGTTTCTCCTTAGTTCTAGGTTGCTTCTCTCCTTGATTAGTTTCCACCTGTTGCTTCTTGTCCTGCCTTCAGGCGCTTTGGAGAATAGCCTGACTCCCTCTTCTTTGTGGCAGCCCCTGAGATATTGGAACACTGTTATCACATCCCCCCTCGTCCTTCTCTTCGTTAAACTAGACATGCCCAATTCCAGCAACCGTTCCTCATATGTTTTAGCCTCCAGTCTCCTAATCATCTTTGTTGCTCTTCTCTGTACTCTTTCTAGAGTCTTAGCATCTTTTTTACATCGCGGTGACCAAAACCCGGATGCAGTATTCCAAGTGTGGCCTTACCAAGGCATTGTAAGTGTTGTATCTATAGTTGGAAACTACTGAGTCAGGTAGACAAGGTAATGGGCTAATTTTAGTCTTTTATCCTGAAGAATTGCTGACAAACAAAGCCAATAATGTTGGGTTATTCTGTCCAATGCCTGATGTACATGGAGCCTATGGAGATTCTCTGCCATCCAAGTCTTGTCCCAAAGGTGCTTTTTTAAAAAGGCAACTGGACTTTGTTTTTTCTAGAAGACATTTTGCTTCTCATCCAAGAAGCTTCTTCAGATGTGAAGAAGCTTCTTGGATGAGAAAAAAAAACATCTTCAAGAAAAAGCAAAGTCCAGTTGCCTTTTCAAAAAGCACCCTTGGATCCTAAATAGTGCATTTTACCAGTTGACCCAATTATTTCTAAGAGAGAACTTCTGAATCTTGCTTCTCACTATTAACAGAGCTAGAATGTTGGGGGAATTGAACTCAGAAGCATCTGAAGGGTACCTGGTTGAATGTGTCTACTTTAAACAGCAGCAGGGGCAAAAATGCCATGCCTGAATACACTTTTCTTACTTTCTCACTCCCAAATAATTGTTTCCTTAATGACCAGTGTGGTTGTTTAGGCTGAAATAAATCTAGCAGATCTGTCATCATGAATATACGTCAAAGATTTGCATCTTTTAATGAACGTAAA
>NW_015386900.1:308139-320299 GCF_001527695.2 Protobothrops mucrosquamatus
GAAGGGTACCTGGTTGAATGTGTCTACTTTAAACAGCAGCAGGGGCAAAAATGCCATGCCTGAATACACTTTTCTTACTTTCTCACTCCCAAATAATTGTTTCCTTAATGACCAGTGTGGTTGTTTAGGCTGAAATAAATCTAGCAGATCTGTCATCATGAATATACGTCAAAGATTTGCATCTTTTAATGAACGTAAAGCATTAAAATCTGGCAGTCCTACATTAGAACATGCTGTGACTTCATTACATGCAGTTAGTGGGGGGGAAAAAAGAGTTCCCAATTAATTAATGTGCAGCTGAAGTTCAAGCTCATAACAATTCATTCTTGGCTTTAATTACACATGTGCTTCATGCAGTAACTGTCCTTGAGTGGATGCACACTGCATTTGTCACCCACAATTCCTGAGGAGATGCCAAAGGGGAGAAAAGGGCATAGAACTGATGGTGCTTAGCAGCAGCCCAGAATTAAGACGTATGGTATAAGAGCCGTGGATAGAATGGCACAGTGGTTAGAATGCAGTATTGCAGACTATCTCACTGCTCACTGCCAGCAGTTCGATTCTCACTGGCTCAAGGTTGACTCATCCATGCTTCTGAGGCTGGTAAAATGAGGACCCAGATTGTTGGGGGCAATATGCTGACTCTGTAAACCACTTAGAGAGGTCTGTAGAGCACTGTGAAGTGGTATATAAGTCTAAGTGCTGTTGCTCATGCAATTCTTAATACTTAAGGCTCTGTGCTGTAAGGCAGCATTTGAGCAGATCAATAGCTCCATCTACTTGGACCACCACTAGAAAAAAATTCTGATATTCTCAATGTTTTTCAATGTCCCCCTCAAATTTGTAGGTGCATTGCAGGGGTCATTTTTGCGAAGTGCTCCCAGGAAAGCAGATTCTCCCAATATTTCTCAAATGCAAAAATCCCTCTTAGCAATAATAGTAGAATTGCTGCTGGGAAATCTCCTGGATGGAGTTTTTCCCTGGTTACTTCTCGTGGATTGAATGGCAGCACAGAAAACCCAGGAATCTGCCGAGCCTTGAAGAGATAATTCACCCTGTGGGGTCCTTGGTGCTCTCTGAGCTTGGTTGTTTTCTTGCAGACGTTTCATTATCAGACTAGGTAACATCATCAGTATTAGCAAAGGAGTAGGGTTTGCTCTTATTTTATATACTAGTGGTTCTGGCCTGACAGCGTGGGAGGGAGTGATCTTCCTTGACTGGGTTGTTTATTCTGAGCTTGTTAGGGGTATTGTTTGCTTCTTGGTTGTTGGTCTAGTGTTAATCTTGGTGTTAATCTTTGCTCAGATCTTGCACAATCCCTCACAAAACCCTTAGCTACCTCTTAACTCCCTGTTTATGTACATGAAGACTACCTCCCTCAAAGAAGAGGCAGTCAAGCTATTCTCCAAAGTGCCTGAAGGCAGGGCAAGAAGCAATGGGTGGAAACTAATCAAGGAGAGAAGCAACCTAGAACTAAGGAGAAACTTCCTGACAGTTAGAACAATTAACCAGTGGAACAACCTGCCTCCAGAAGCGGTGAATGCGCCAACACTGGAAGTTTTTAAGAAGAGACTGGACAGCCATTTGTCCGAAATGGTATAGGGTTTCCTGCCTGAGCAGGGGGTTGGACTAGATGANCAGAAGCGGTGAATGCTCCAACACTGGAAGTTTTTAAGAAGAGACTGGACAGCCATTTGTCCGAAATGGTATAGGGTTTCCTGCCTGAGCAGGGGGTTGGACTAGATGACCTCCAAGGTCTCTTCCAACTTTATTATTATTATTATTATTATTATTATTATTATTATTATTATTATTATTATTATTATTATTATTATTACTACTACTACTACTACTACTACTACTACTACTACTACTACTACTACTATTACCAAGGAAGCACTAAGGAGAAAATCATAACCCCACCAACCTAGTGCATATAAACAGAGAGCAAACCCCACACTCCCTAGCACTGATGACGTTACTTAGTTGGGTAATAAAGCGTCTGCAAGTAAGCAACCATCCTTAGGGAGCACAAAAGGAATATATGGTGTTGCTTGTTTGTGAATATCATCTGGTCATTTCTTTTGCTTTCAGCAGATGACACTCTTGCTTCATTTAACTCTGCTCAATGAGCCACAAAAAAAGTCTCAGCAGCAAAATCAATCCCAATGGAATATTATAAAATGGCAGAAGTTCAGGAAATAGACCGGCATTAATGATTGGTTTAAAACCTGGACAATAAATACTGATATCTGCTTGATAATTCTATCTTCTCCTTAAATTCTTTCCTGTGGGTTTTTTTTTTTTGTTTCCAAAACATTATCAATGAAAGCAGGAAACCATTAAAATTGGAGAGTGAGAGAGAACAGAAACTCTGTATTCTGACTGTATTGCAAACTTTATATAATGAGGGGATTTAAAAAAGATTTAAGACCGTTTTCCCCTGAAAACACAGTCTTATTCACTTCATACTCCTACCTTTCTTTCCAGAAAGAATTTATCTCACCTCTGCCCCCTCTAAACCCTAATTAATTTCTCCTCCGGAAAAACATGGACACTTCAGAGGATTTTCTCTAAATATTTTCTGGGATTAATAAGATGTTATTTTATTTTACTTTCTGGGAAGGCCACCATTGTTCCTCCACAAAGTTGTGAATTGGTACTTGTATTATAGCATTGTAGAGGCTCATAAATAGCAGGCTGCAATGAAGTAAACAAACAAATGAAAAATGTATTTTATCTACACTGTACCAGTAATATTTTATAGAATGATTCCCCTTCAAATATACACAATTTCTCAGTCCAGAAACAACTGGAAAGCTGTGTGAACCACCTGCAATGGAGGGAGGGAGGGAGGAAGGGAGAAGGAAGGAAGGAAGGAAGGAAGGAAGGAAGGAAGGAAGGAAGGAAGGAAGGAAGGAAGGAAGGAAGGAAGGAAGGAAGATTATAAATCAATTGATGTGATGTGGGAATGTCCTTGGGAAACAGGTGGAAGAAACAGGAGAAGAGTTGGATAAGTGAAAGCCTAGCTCAGAGGTCCCCAACCTTTTGGGTACCAGGGACCAGTTCCGTGGAGAGAGGTTTTTACGCAGACTGGAAGGTATGTGGTTTTGTGTGCTGCCTGCATCCCGCGGATGGGGCTTTGCTTGTTTGTGCGAACCGGTTGCTGGCATGCTGCGGCCTGGTACTGGTCCACAGAATGAAGGTCATCTTGGTAAACATCTCAGAAGGAACCCTTCCTAGTTTCTTAGACTGTAAAGGCAATAGGGGAGAAATGTACTTTCAATGTACTTGCAAGTCTCTGTAATGTAACCTTACAACATAGTAATATAAGTTTACAATATAGCAGTATTAGTTCATGGGCATGCTTCCTGTCTGGACTACTTAGGAAGGCTAACGGGTGCCTGCATATTCAATGCCTGTTTAAGCATACAGGCTGCTCTGAAGAAAGGATGGTTGGGGAGGTTGGAGAAGACAGGTGAGGAGACAGCAGGTCCCAAGTGACAAAGAGAAGCCTGCAGAAAAAGCATCTGCTGGATTAGCCTTATCAAACCTGTATAACCTTGGTTAGATATTTGATTTTGAGTGCTATTTGGTTTGATACTGCTAAGGCTCCAATGATACTGTTTTTGTTCTCAATCCTTGTTCCTGAACATGGAAGGGACTGAGAAGGGTGAACTCAATATTTTGGTGAACCCAGTGTGGCTTTTTGTTATTGCTAGTGAGCTTCCCATGTCTTTGCCTAGAATAGTGGTGGCAAACCTATAGCACGGATGCCAGAGGTGGCACTCGGAGCCCTCTCTGTAGGCACGCACACCGTTGCCCCAGCCCCGCCTCCCCCCACGGCCCCCTCCTCACCAGCAGCCCCCCTGGAGGAGAGTCACCCCCGGGCAACAGGGACAAGTGTGCAGATGATGCTGCGGGGTATGGGCAAAGGCATGGCTACCATGATGCTGCAGGGCTGCCTGGCGATCTGCTGCAGCAGGCCATGGAGGCAGTGCATGGCCCTGCAGGCGGGTGGGGCAGGGGGTGGGTGGGGGCAAAGCAGGCAGGGCAGGAGGCAGAGCGGGGGCGGGTGGTGGTGGTTTTGGGGCACCTGATCTCTAAAAGGTTCGCCATCACTGACCTAGAAGGATCTCTGCCAATGAGACACTGAAAGCAGAGTGCACATTCCTAGAAATTTCAATTATTGAGGGCTGGAAGAAGAAATGTTACAAATGAAGTCAAAGGATTAAGATTCTGACTGATGCAACGTGAAATGGTAGAGGTGCCAACAATGAATTTGCCTTCTGTCTCCTGTAAATCGGATGGTGTTCTGTTGAACCTGGAATAGCATTCTTTATCTGTAGAGGACAGGGAACCTTGGTTATCCTTATATCACAATCCCATTTTAATGCTTCCGTGTCAATCACCCATATGTCATTTTTCTTCTAATATGAAGAGGGTAAACCTCATTTTGATCGTTCTAATACTAGTACTGCTTTTAGCTTTTCTACTTTAGAGACTCTCTCTCTCTCTCTCTCTCTCTCTCTCTCTCTCTCTCTCTCTGTGTGTGTGTGTGTGTGTGTGTGTGTGTGTGTGTGTTTGTGTATGTATTTCCAAAGACAAGCTCAAGGAAGATTCCATTTCAGTTCAAGACAATTTCATATTCAAGGCAGATACAATTCAGTCACTGTGAAATAAAGGCGAGGAACTAGCCACCTGGCAAATATTCTTGACGAATTGTAATGGAATACGCACCTGCAACAGCAGGGGAAAGGATTTCCCAGGAAGAGACCAGGATCAAAGTCCACACAGTTCTGAGCTGGATGCAGGAGGAGGGAAGAGGTTCAGGGTAATTACACCCTAGAATTTCTCAGGATATATCTAGCAGCTTAGGAAGTTATAGCTTTAATTTGGCAAGACTCTGTCTATTAAGTGTGAGCAAATAAAGGATTGGACATGATTGGATTTCACTGTCTTGTCTCCATCAGGCACAAATAGCCAGGAGCATTATTTGAGTTCAAAGCACGAAAGAGTTTATTAGTGCCACCTTTAACAAGAATCTAGACAACTAATGGTCAATGCTAAGTTGGTGCTAGATAAGGAATTCATGAGTGGGGTGATGAACTTGGATCTATTGTGGCAATGCAATGACTCCAAACTGATGACACATTTAACCTTGCCTTCCAGTTCAGCCTGTTCTTCTCCTACAGTCTTTGCACTTGGGCCAGGTATTCCCATCTAGCATGGCCAGTAGCAATAAGAGCCCAATAATTCAGTAAACTATTTTGCTAATTAACAAACATCCTCCACAAATTACTATCGTCTTATGGAATGGGCAAAAATACACAGGCATTTTCCTAGTGCAGGGGTAGGCAACCTTGGCTCTTTTATGACTCATGAACCTCAACTCCCAGAATTCCTGAGCCAGCATATCTGGCTCAGGAACTCTGGGAGTTGAAGTCCATGAGTCATAAAAGAGCCAAGGTTGCCTATCCCTGTCCTAGTGCTATCTGAGAACCGTGGTACTAATCACCCTGATCCTATTAGTTACTGATTTCTCAGTCCCAGATTCTCTGAGGGAGATGTGGAAGATATTAGTATCTCTATAGTAGTGATGACTATTTTTCTGTCCAGTGGTTGGCAAGAGAAGGCATTTAATCCGGCTGTCATCCTTTCATCTCTCCTTTAGTCATCTCCCATACTTCCCCATTTAAAGCCTTGCAATACTAAACAATTGTATAGGTTTCCAGTAAAATTGCACATTGTGGAGGAAGGGGACAAAGAGTGAGACAGATTGCTATTCAAAAGCTACATCTCTTCAGAAGCGATAGTATATACAGTGAAATAAAATCAATATTGTTAGGAGGAACTAAAAAATCATGCTCACAGCTGCCTCTGTCTGAAAGGGAGCCAGCCCATTAGATTTTGGGACTTGGCTCTGCATGACAATTGGTGAACTTGTAGAGAAGTGCATAGGTTGAGTCCACATCTTCCCACCCCCATATGCAAGCTTTCAAAAGGCTGGATTTGCAGGTAGGATGTTGGCCGTATCTTTTGGCAAAGAGACTCTGCACAGCTCTAGAATGAGATGTGTGAATGATGTCCTGATTCTCTGGAGCAGGGGTGGGAAACCATAGCCCTTTTATGACTTGTGGACTTCAACTCCCAGAATTCCTGAGCCAGCATGTTTGGCTCAGGAATTCTGGGAATTGAAGTCCACAAGTCATAAAAGGGCTATGGTTTCCCACCCCTGCTCCAGAAGGACTTCCAAACATATTAAGGTATCTGTGTTCCAGTGTGTTCTCTGTTGACCTAAAATATTTTTTTGAGTCTCTGAATTAGAACATAAAATGGGCCATGCTTCAATAAAACAAAGGCTTTTATAGTTAGGTTTTTCACAGTATCTTTGAAAAGTCTACAGAAGCTTGACAGCAATCTTTTATAATTTTTTTGCTCTTGTTTCCTAGGAAGTAGAAACCAAAGTATGTTCTCTCTGAACTTGGAGACAATACCTTCTATCTTTGCCAACTCTTTGATGGCCATTACTCAAACTGTTCCATTGCATTTCCTATAACTCTTGGTACCAATTAATTAGAAAACCAAAGCTCCAACTCGTGTTCATTCATTAGAATTGCCTAAACCCTATAGTTATATTTCTGAATTTATGCATATTTCCTGCACAGAGACAGCTCTATGAATCATGGTGTGTTCAAAGAATACATAAAAGGGCTTTACTTTCAACCCTCAACTTAATTATAATGATAACAATGATCGTATTAGTAACTACTCATGTCATTATAATTTACCACCAGCAGCAACAACAATAACAAAAAATTAAAGAGGCACTGAGAATGGAGAGGTCAAAAGGCTTTGAGACTTCCAAACACAAGCCAATAAACATGTAGCCTGACATGACTAATAATGCAGATACGACTATTTTTTACAAATAAATAAATATGAATAATTGACATTGCAGTAGCTGGAGACAGGATGGTTAACAAGAAAGAAATAGAGATTGAGGAATTGTGGGAAATGAAGAATCTACAAGAATCTGAACTACTAATGGTCAAAGAAAATTGGGATAAATGGAATTTAGATCTCTTGTGGGTGTGAAGGGATTCGAGACTGATGATGCATTTGACCCCTCCCTTGGGCTCAGCCTGCGTATCTCCTACATTGATTGATGGAGTCATTCTTGTTTCTTCTGAAAACATTATTCCATCATTCTCATGGCAACATTCAGCATAAGTAGTAAAAAAAAAAAGTCTGCCTATGGGATACCCTCAAGAAAGATGGTATTATTGAATGGGATGTTCTTTTTACAACTGCATTATGAAAATTGCTACATTTGTATCCAGTTAAGGTTATTTATTACCAAAGCCCATGCCTTGATTCATCATTAAAAACTCCAGGGAGTGAAACTTCCATAAACCAATATTATTGTGACCACAGTGGGCAAAAGAAGGGATGTATTAAATTGTCAGCCAATTGTAACAGTTTGGGATTAAAATACTAGGAAGTCCATGTTTCCCTGTAGTTTCTTAAGCTAAGATCATAAATCTGAGAAGTCTTTTAAAGCTACAGCTAGGACAAAGGAAATGTTTTAAAGGAAGCTTGAAGCTTCATGCAGAGACTAAGGAAAACCCAGTGTGAGAGAGGTTAATAAAGAAGTATCTTCGTTAGATACTCTTGTCAGGGAAAGAAAACAATTCTTTCTGTTTTCATATTTGAACTCTTCATTCTGGTGCTCTCGGACACAATTGGTCTTTGCAAAACTCACCAGGAAATATTAAGAAGGCTGGAAATCCTCTCAAAGAAATCTCTGAGCCCAGATACCCTAAACAACTGAGATGAGTTTTGCTGGCTTTATGTCTTTATTTTGTAGTACAAAGGAGCAGATGGTTGCAACTGCTGAAGACCACAACCTTTGCAAGATTGAAGTGTCTACTTCGGTATAGGCAAAAGATGACCTCTCTAACTCTTGTGGATGCAGTGAAGATTTAAAGGTCTTTCAGACATGGATCATTAAGACTCAGATTCTCTGGAGATGCCAAACCTTTGGCCACATACTTAAGAACAAGCCCTAGTGTCCATTGAATTCAATAGGACTTTCATCTGTAAATGGATTCTGATATGCGAGTGGTGTTTGCACATGTAGGTATATATACATTAAAAATACATACGGTGGTACCTTGGTACTCGGCTGCTTCAGAACTGTCAAATTTGGTTCTTTATGCATTTTGACGTGTTGTCCCAGTACTCAGCCTTTGTTTAGTACTCAACTCACTGCTATAGGAAGAGGGGATGGCTGTGGGGAATGGACAGGAAGTCAGCCATGCTGGAAAGGTTACTGATATAGGAAAGGGGACAGACGAAAAGTTCTTCCTGGCTGAAACAAAGGGTCATGTGGTAAGTCACGTAGTTTGTTTGGGACTCATCCTTTTTAGTAACCATTGCATCTCCCAGAAAGAATTAATGCTGAGTACTGAGGTACCACTGTACTTTTTATTTTTATTCCTATTTTTTAAATTCTTATTTATCTGGGGTCTCAAGGCAACTTATAGAACTGGTTCAATTTCAACCCAAGAGTTTCATGGCTTGAAAGCAGAGCTAGACCAGGACGTTTCTTCTCCCAATGCACTATATTAACCATGACATCAACTTTTCCCAGCATAGAGAACATTACAGTTAACTTCTCCTAAATATATCTTTGTCTTCAATTTTCCCAAAATGTAGGTATGTGAATATTCATACATGTACTTTTCCAGCCAATATAGTTTGAGATAGAGAATTCCTGTTCCTGCTGAAGTGAATTGTGTTTTGGCATGCCACATCCCCGGAAGCAAATCTGCACCATGCCCAAAGTTCTGTCATGAAACAAAGCATATTATTTCTGCTTATTTTGTCCTTTTGTTTTCTGACTCACTTGGTGACATTTAGAAGGACATATGATACAGAAAACTGCTGCAGGGGCAATACTAGCATAACAGCTTTATAAGTGTATATGAAAAACCAAGCGTATGTGATTATTCAGGCTCGTTCTGCAGAGTCTGTGCGGGCTTAAAAAGATAATCATTTCATCATGACACTGAAAATTACAATAATCACAGTCACAGCTTTTCATTCTTATTTCTTCTCAGTCCATTATGGGGCTTCTTCCATCAAGCAAAATTGGTGCTTGCTTCACTGACAGAAAAGGACAAATGCATTGACATGACACGCAATGCTTCTTGCCAAATAATTAAATCATAGCAAGATATAAATCTAAGAATGCTTGGTTGTTGATAGCATTTCTCTCAAGACACCTCATAACTTCCATGCTTAGTATTTATGGCATTTTCTTGTGGTTCAAGACTGGAGGCAGCTGGGAAGAGCGGGCTCTTGTTAGGTTTAACTGACAGTTTTAACTCCTTGTGTGCTGCTTTGTAAAGATAGAATAGAATGGAATGGAATGGAATAGATCTGGAAGGGACCTTGGAAGTCTTCTAGTCCAGCCCCCCTCTCAAGTAGAAGAACCTATACCATCTTAGTCAAGTGACTGTCCAGTCTCTTCTTAAAAACCTTCAGTGATGGAGTACCCATGATTTCTGAAGGCAAGCTATTCCACTGGTTAATTGTCTTCACTGTCAGGTTGCTTCTCGCTTTGATCAATTTTCAACCATTGTTTATTGTCCTGCCTTCTGGTGCTTTAGAGAATAATTTGACCCTCTCTTCTTTGTGGCAGCCTCTCAAATACTGGAATACTGCTATCATGTCACCCCTATTTCTCCTTTTCTTTAGACTAGTCACTAGCCAAACCCAAGTCCTGCAGCCATTCTTCATATGTTTTAATCTCCAGGCCTTTGATCATCTTAGTTGCTCTTCTCTGAACTTTTTCCAGGGTCTCAACATCAAGATATCAAGCATCATTGTCACTGTTCAAGCCTACAAAGACATGACCAATTCTCCATAAGTAAAATCTTTTCTCTCCAAAATGTCACATTGAGAAGTTGATTTCCATGAGAATAGCAGATTGTGTTCCATGGGGAGCTTGCATGTGTACAGTAATACATGTGAAGGTCTTCCTTTATTATCAAGTTTATGGCAAACATAGAATGTTTTCCATGTTCATGCTGACATTGAAGATTTCCATTATAGATAATCATACCTCTTATGTAAATTGATATCCTTAACATTATTTATAGGATAAAGGAAACTGCAACCTTCCCTTCAAATCAAGCTGGTGAATCTAGCTGGTAAATCCTACTGACTGGACTATGGTAATCACAAAAGTTACCCTTCCATCCATGATCCTTAGTGCTGTAATAAGGTCCCTGAGAGTGTTATTCCTGTACTGATAATCAGACACAGCTTAGAGGTAAACTCTTAATACTGTGAACCAGACACTGTTAAATATATATTGGGTGAAAGGAAGGCTGAATAAATTGTATAAGAACATGCAGCAATCGTGTGACATAAACAAGGAATGTAGCTATTTGTGGGATTTCTTTTAGCAACGTAGGTAAATTTTGTGTAGTTTGCATTTGCAAGGAATTCACCCTAATTTACATTTTTCTCTGGACTGCTACCCAGATGGGGGGAAAAAAACCATTCTTAGATTTGTATCCTTTTCTAAAGTTTGCAGTATAGCATAAAAACGCATTTAAAGTGTACCTACTGTAACTTTAAGTGATGCTGATATGCCATGACTGTCTTGTCTTGGTGCCTGGAGGATATGAGGATCTGAGTAGGGAACAATGGGCTTCAACTAAACTCTGGCAAGACTCAGTGGTTCTGGGTTTGGGGGCCTGTCATTTCTAGGATTATGCCATTTTGGTGCTAGATGGGGTTGCACCAAAAATGGTCTGTCTAGGCCACATGTTAGATCCCCAGAAGGACCTGAGTACAAAGTATGGGTTTCTCAACACTGATTCACCGGAAACATATCGAAACACATTACACGGGTAAGGATCTAACCCTCTGAGATGAGTGTGAGTGATCAGATCACTCGTCGAGATCAGCGGAGAGTTAACCTGATGACATTAAACGGGATGTACCTACTGCCCTTGAAGAGAATCTGGCATGGAATGCACTGGTGCAGGCAGTTATATTTGCCTCTAGACAGTACATGTTATACCTGTGCTCCAAAAGTTGCATTTGTTGTCAGTTTACTTCTGGGTCCAATCCAAGGTGTTGATTTAGGACTTCTTTTCCACGAGTATATCTGCCCATCTCATCAGATCTAGCAGAGAGGTCAGTCAGCTAGGGAATTACACCTGTGTTTGTTTGTGTGTATAACCTCTGTGCAAGCTTTTTTTTTTCAATTGTAGTTTGGATTTAGCACCAAAACTGAAATAGATAAGAAACAATGTGACCCACTTATTTTTATTCTTTGTTTTTCTTAGCACAAGTATTATAGCTTAAAAATATTATCCTAAGGGATTATCTCATCTGGTTGATGTATTAATCTCTTGGAAGATCCAATTGGCTGTAATTGATATTATAATCACTAATTAACTCAGTAAAAGATCTCGGCAGTGTCAACCATGGCAATGAACAGGTTTGGCCCCCTCTCCAAATTCAACTGGGAAAAACTCTGGGTTTTGCACACACTCTTGCGAATTGTTAGAGAAAAACAAAGTATCTAAGGGATTTTTATGCATTTTTAAGGAAATACCTGGATGGGTTCTCTATGCACCTGTGGCTGCCAGACCATCATTTAAAAAGTAAATAGTCCTGGCTTTGTAGAGACAATGGAATAATTGGTGGAAGAGCTGATCCTGCCGTATTCTGGATGCATTACCTACGTCAACGTCCGTTCCTTTCTTTTCCCGGGCTTGCGTTCTCTCGTGTGTTATTTTGCCTGCCGTTTCGGTACTAGGAGGATTCAGGATCTGGGTGTTTCCCCCTCTCCTACATACAACTGTATTTAAAGACCTCACTCAGCACTTGCCCTCAACCCTGACGATGTCAAGTGCACTTGACGAAAGCTAGGTTATTAAATTCTATATTAAATTTCATATTTTTATAGATATTCTCTTGGTGGTCTTTATATCTTTGGTACCATGAACATTCCCAAGAGTCGAATGTTTGTTTTTATTTCCGAATATATATATATATATATATATATATATATATATATATATATATATATATATATATATATATATATATATATATATATATATATATATAT
>NW_015386900.1:320504-325123 GCF_001527695.2 Protobothrops mucrosquamatus
TACCAGACAGATCCGGTGTACAATCTAGGGGTCTTCCTGGACTCATGTTTCATACCCAAAGAGTTGTGACTAAGTGGCCTTTGTATAGCTTTGTGTAATGTGCCCATTCCTAGATTGGGAGACTCTACTCACACTCACTAGTCTAGTGAGCAGCTCTAGTCGCCTCTCAATTGGACTACTGTAATTTGCCCTACATGGAGCTGCCCTTGAAGAGAATCTGGCATAGAATGCACTGGTGCAGGCAGTTATATTTGCCTCTAGACAGTACATGTTATACCTGTGCTCCAAAAGTTGCATTTGTTGTCAGTTTACTTCTGGGTCCAATTCAAGGTGTTGATTTAGGACTTCTTTTCCACGAGTATATCTGCCCATCTCATCAGATCTAGCAGAGAGGTCAGTCAGCTAGGGAATTACGCCTGTGTTTGCTTGTGTGTGTAACCTCTGTGCAAGCTTTTTTTTTTTTCAATTGTAGTTTGGATTTAGCACCAAAACTGAAATAGATAAGAAACAATGTGACCCACTTATTTTTTATTCTTTGTTTTTCTTAGCACAAGTATTATAGCTTAAAAATATTATCCTAAGGGATTGTCTCATCTGGTTGATGTATTAATCTCTTGGAAGATCCAATTGGCTGTAATTGATATTATAATCACTAATTAACTCAGTAAAAGATCTCGGCAGTGTCAACCATGCAATGAACAGGTTTGGCCCCCTCTCCAAATTCAACTGGGAAAAACTCTGGGTTTTGCACACACTCTTGCGAGTTGTTGGAGAAAAACAAAGTATCTAAGGGATTTTTATGCATTTTTAAGGAAATACCTGGATGGGTTCTCTATGGACCTGTGGCTGCCAGACCATCATTTAAAAAATAAATAGTCCTGGCTTTGTAGAGACAATGGAATAATTGGTGGAAGAGAATGCAGCTGCCTTTCTTTTAAGCTTCCAGCCAGGATTTGCATTTTTTAGGCACATAGTGGAGAGGGTTTGTTTGATTTTGAATGGCAGAACTGGCATGGACAACTAATAACATGCTGAGTCCAGAGTCTTGGAGGAGGTGTTAACCTGAGTTTTTGAAGCAAAGTTGAAGCAATTTAATAAACCTAGCTTTCGTCAAGTGCACTTGACATCGTCAGGGTTGAGGGCAAGTGCTGAGTGAGGTCTTTAAATACAGTTGTTAAGTATCAGTTTCCGGCTCCTGGAGCGCGTAATCGGCCCCAGCTGATCCTGCCGTATTCTGGATGCATTACCTACGTCAACGTCCGTTCCTTTCTTTTCCCGGGCTTGCGTTCTCTCGTGTGTTATTTTGCCTGCCGTTTCGGTACTAGGAGGATTCAGGATCTGAGTGTTTCCCTCTCTCCTACATACAACTGTATTTAAAGACCTCACTCAGCACTTGCCCTCAACCCTGACGATGTCAAGTGCACTTGACGAAAGCTAGGTTATTAAATTCTATATTAAATTTCATATTTTTATAGATATTCTCTTGGTGGTCTTTATATCTTTGGTACCATGAACATTCCCAAGAGTCGAATTTTTGTTTTTATTTCCGAATATATAAATATATCTTCAAAGCTACCTCAAAGCAGTATCCCAGTTTGTTGATTTTAATCTGTCCCCAAATTTGAATGAATGAATGAATGAATGTTACAGCAAGTCTTTCTTACAATAAAAGATTGACTCTACCCCAAATAATAAAATACATGCAAAGTAAAGATAGATCTCTTTGGTATGGGTTGTTGCCATATTTTCAGCAGGATTGCACAATAACAGTCTATAGTACTCATGATAAAATGGTTGGAATATGAGAGGAACAGGTTGGCATAACAGTATTTCTGCCCTTCCAGGAAAATAGCATAACAAGGGCAATAAGCAGTCCTTCCAAAAAATTGTAGTAGAACGACGCATCAGAGGGTTTTGAATCATATGAGAAGGTACAACGTTTAAAGGAATTTTGGGATGTCTGCCCTGTAAGTAAACCTCAAAAGTAGAACATTAGACCTGGACCTTTTGAACAGCATGTTTGAAACATTAGACCTGGACCCAAATAATTTTTTTCAGCTCTTTAAGAAGCAGGGACTCTGTGATTGGTTTCATCCTATATGGGATCCAGCAGACATATTTCTCTGCTTTGGGAACTTAAGGGAAGGTGGATTGTACATGCCATTTATTTTATAAATAACTCAAAGGCAGCAATATATCTAAAACACCTTCCTCCTCCAATTTTCTCCATATTAGCAACCCTGTGAGATGAGTTTGGCTGAGAGAGACTGGACCAAGGTGACTTTCATGCCTAAGGAAGGACTAGAACTCATAGTATGCTGGTTTCTAGGCCAGCACCTTAACAACTACACCAAACTGACTCTCCTACCATCCTGGCCCTTCCTGCAACCTCTGAGTTCGAGACCCAAATCACTCCTAAAACTAATACACTGCATTGATCATCTAGAGCAGTGGTTCTTAACCTGGGCAATTTCGTTTTTCAGGGGGCGATGGAACAAAAAGGGGCGACGCGGGGGCGAAGGAACGAAAAGGGGGCGATATGGGGGCGATGGAGCGAGAAGTTTTGGGGACACTTTTGAGACTTTTTCATACAGTGAATTGCTGCATATCTGTGGTACAAAAACATCAGATCACTCGCTATTAGTGGATTGAATTGTGTTTTCAAATGTTCCTCCAGCTAGCTTCAGTACAGAACGCCATACATATGTGAATATGCATTGCTTATCTTCATGCACGTTGCGCAGCGGTCTGTACCCTTTTTATATTTCTTTTTGCGTCTTAAATTTCACTTGTAATTCAATCATTAAATATTACTGTTTTTCTTTTCGGGCATTTCACTTTCTTGCAATTGAATTTTGTTTTCAGTGGTCATTACATTTAAGTGTCTTGAATAAATAAGATAATAATGAAATACATGTATCACGAAGTTTGGGAATAAAGTGACGGGTGGCACCAAATTTTTTCACACAGTTGAGATATGGGGAAAAGACTGGAAATAAATTATTTGCATCGATATGTCCTGATGACAATTTTAAAGAAAACAAAAAAAGTATTTGCATAAATTGAAGAATTATTTCCTATGTTGTGATTGAGAGGTTATGTTGGGGGAGGGGGGCGATGACAATTTTCTCATTGGCTCAAGGGGGCGATTCGTTCAAAAAGGTTAAGAACCACTGATCTAGAGTGCATAGGTCTGCTAGCTCACTTATTACTAGAGTGTTTGAACCCTACAGAGTATCATTTGGTTACCGATTTCTGGTATGTTCCAAATGACACAGTAATGGACTTCTCTGCCTCCTAGTAACCGAAAAGACATATAATATACATTCTCTAAAAATAAAGAAATCTGCCCAAGGGGTGGTTGAAATCATATAAAACCCTGTGCAAGACAACATGACATAATGGCATATCCATACCTCTTTGCTATGAGCTGTGGTGATGCAATGGTTAGAATGCAGTATTGTAGCCTGACTCTGCTCACTGCCAGGAGATCGATCCTGACCGGTTCAAAGTTGACTCAGTCTTCCATTCTTCCAAGATTGGTAAAATGAGGACCCAGTTTATTGGGGGCAATGTGGTGACTCTGTTAGCTGCTTACAGAGGGCTGTTAAGTCCTATGAAGTGGGATATAAGTCTAAGTGCTATTGCTATTGCTGTAAAACTTTATGAGAAAGTGGGCTCTAAATACCATTCTGATAGATATTGTAGGTGCATAGATTGCTTTTAAGCATCCATGTGTCCTATACTATCAATGTCCTGCTGCTTTGACAAAGGGTGCTGACTTCAGATTTATATTCAATGTCCTTTAGCTTTTTGAATTCTGTCTTTTTGGCCTGATCATATTCAGAGAATAGAGGAAAATCAATGAAAAGAATGTCCCCAGACCCAAGAAAATTGCTCATCTTTGGCCCAGGTGATAGTAAATCAAGAATTTGAATATGCATGCTAAATCAATGGACAAAATATTCTGGTCGGTGTCTTGCATGTTCAGAGGTAGTTCGGTACACTGTGCTTTTTCTAATTATAAGATTTCATGTTGACTTGTATGCATGAAAACTATCTGGTGAATTTGTTTTCCATGACATGTTGTGATTGAAACAACCCACATCTAATTATATTGCCCAGAAATTGAAATACTTGTGCTGATTTGACACAAGTTGTAATTATTCTTTGGTAAAACATCTTCCCTTTTCCCCAATGCAAAACACACACAAAGTGACATATATATTTTTTTTCTCTGATAATGATTGTCAAAGCTTCATGTAAAAGTAGCTGACATGGCTGTGAGTTGTTCAAAACCATTTATTTGCAGGCTTAGGGGGAAAAAAGGGTGTTTGCTTTCCTTCCCTGTTGCAATCAAGACATATTGCAAAAGGAATACAGTTTAATTAATTATAACAAGACATGTAATTAGATTGGCAAATGGATAAATACGGGACTCCTTTTCCTAGGTTTTTGGATATTTTTCATGAAATCTTTTGACAAACCCCACTTTGAATCATACATCAATAACATTCCCTTCCACCCTAAATCAAGCCAAGGTAGCTTTCAGATATTCCTAGGGCTGTCAGATCTTAATTGCAAAAATTTGCATAAGCATGGTTGGCAAAAAAAAAAAA
>NW_015386900.1:325719-336630 GCF_001527695.2 Protobothrops mucrosquamatus
GCCCAAAAACTGGCCCCACCCCCACTCCATCCCCCACCCCACCCCTGCTCTGCCCTCCCATCCCCTGCCCCGCCTGCCCACAGGACCACTCACCACCTCCAGGGCCTGCTGCAGATCGCCTAGGCAGCCCAGCAGCGCTATGGCGGCCACACCCTCTGCCCGCGCCCTGCAGCATCAACTGCATGATGGGGTGTGAGGGCAGAGTCTTGTCTACGCTGCCTGGCTGCCATGTCCTTGGCTGCGCTGCTCCATGTGGGCCATGCTCAATGATGACTCTCCTTCAGGGGGGCTGCTGGAGAGGAGGGGGTTGCGGGGGGAGGCAAGGCTGGGGCAATGGCATATGTGCCCACAGAGAGGGCTCCGAGTGCCGCCTCTGGCACCCGTGCCATAGGTTCGCCACCACTGATATAGGGAGAGGCTTCTCCGAACATTCATTCTCACACCCTTGGAAAGTATTGTAGAAACTCATCTGGTTTTTCTATCTGATTCATTCTTCCATTCACTTCCAAAGAATTACCATCCGTATTTCTTCTAAGCAAATACAAATCTCGTGCACTAATGTTTATTCAAGGTGCTATATTTCTTTCCATCTAAGGAGAGTCCTTCTCCCATTTTTCCCTATTAATATCTAAACTTTATTGATAGGCATGCAGTCATGCTTTCATTCTTGCTGACTGCCATTTTATTTGATCTATCTGACAATAAGGCCAACAGGTTTAAGGTTACTCCATACCCTGTTATTTTCTCTTCTGTAATCATCATTGCATTTGTTCAACAATATTTTCGAACTTGTAAGCTTATTATATGCACTAACATCTGCTGTATTCCAATAACATCTCTAGCATATGAATTTATGAATTAGAGATATGTAAATGTTCAGTAAACTTTAAGAAAGAAATTCAGTGCTGGCAAATTAAACCTTGTTTGAGTTACTGAGAATTTCATTTTCTCCACACCTACCTCTAATGGCCACTGCAGTCTCCTAAACCTGTTTTGAATAATCCCGCACTTGTCTGAGGTAAATTTCAAATGATAAGTGGAAGCAGGTAGTGGTTTTCACTTACAATAAAGGTCACAAATTAATATTCTTATAAAATCATCCCTTTACAACTACAGCCATCTCTTAGTGACTTGACTTCTCACTTCTGGAGGTGGCTTGGTTATTACCTTAGCAACAAAATTAATCCTGTTAAACAGTAATATCTATGAAGCTCATTATTAAAATTAGACATTGATATATCTGATCAGAATCACATAGGAAAAAAATGGAAGAAGAACTCTTTTTAAGTGGAAAGATCATGAGAAGTTCTAGTATCACTTTACAAAGCCTTAGTAAGACCACACAGTTCTGCTCACCACACTGTTAAAAAAGATATTGAGACTCTGAAAAGAGGGCAGGGAAGAGCAGCAAGAATGGTTACAGGGCTGGAGGCTAAAACATACGAAGAACGGTTTCAGGAATTGGTATGTCTAGTCTAATGAAAAGAAAAACTAGGGGAGATATGATAGCAACAAATTTCATCCTGTTAAATAGTAATATCTATGCAGCTCATTACTAAAACATCACAATTTCTGAACACAAGCTATTCCATTGGTTGATTGCTCTCACTATTAGGCATTTTCTGCATAGCTCTAGGTTGCTTCTCTCCTTTGGTTAGTTTCCATCGATTATTTCTTGTCTTGCCTTTTGGTGCTTTGGAAAATGTCTTTCTGGCAGTCCCTCAAATATTGGAACATACCAGGCTCAGAACAATCACAATTGTTTCTTGTGTCAAGAGAAAATCCATAATAAATTTTAAAAAATGTATTCCCTGAAATTATTATTTCCTTAGTATGTTTTGATAGTTTGTAATTCCCCCTCATTCTTCTGAACTGAACAATATATCAAGACTTGCTTTCTGTCTCTTTATTGTAAATTAACTTGTGATGGCATATCCATTTTGCTTATTTCTGTGGGATAGGGGTGGAGGTGAGGAAACATAAGGATGTGTACATTCCCATTGTTAGTCATTCATTAATTTGAAATTTGCATTGACATGTCTTTGTCTTTGTAATGAGATAGATAGATTCTATCTATCTATCTATCTATCTATCTATCTATCTATCTATCTATCTATCTATCTATCTATTATGTATAAAGAGTTTTCTTTCGTTATATGAAAATTTTGAAAAAGGAATTTTAGGGTAAATAATTATATTTTAGTCTCGGAATAAATAAATTTCGGTAAAAAGGGTAATTAATTGAACTCCCACAAGAAACTAGATATCAAAATGAATTCATTGCAATAAATTATGACTTTCATTTCAATTAAGTTGGTTTTATACGCATCTCTGGATCTTGTGGACATCTGCTTGCCATCTGTTAATTGATTAGGAATTCAATTCAACGTACAATTTTCCACAAGCAACTTAGAATCCAAAGATAAATTGAAACTGCTATTATCAAAACCTTGTTTTAATCTTTAAGCTTTGTTTTCGAAAGGAGCTTATTTCATGAGAATATGGTAGCCTTATTTTAAGTCAGCAAACATTAGTTATTGTCTACTTGGGTTTGCAAATATATTACCCAAGGATGAGCATAAGATACTTCTACTAAAAATCTATTCATAAATGTTCATTCCTAGTTTCCATGGAAATTTTGGCTGAAGGTGAACTTTTGGTCCACAAAATTGGAGATTAAAATAATTATGCTAACTACACTCCCTTCATAATTGCTATTGTTCTAATGTCAAAATTGTGGCAGTAAGAATGTTCTCACTCGCTTGCTCATAGATAGATAGATAGATAGATAGATAGATAGATAGATAGATAGATAGATAGATAGATAGATAGATAGATAGATAGATAGATAGATAGATAGATAGATAGATAGATAGATAGATATAGACAGACAGACAGACAGACAGACAGACAGAGATTCCACATCAACTGTAGCACTTTATTAAATATTAGCAGGCATCACTTGTCTAGTGATTTATAGGGACAAGAGAATTGCTTGGCTATAAGAGAAATTATTTGCTTTAAAAGTACATGTGCATCTAATTTTTATTGCTACGAAAGTTAGCAAGATCTAAATGACACCCACAAAGCAAGACAGATTCAAATTATTTTCTTTGGCTTCGGCTATTATTCTGCTGAAAACTTAGTTGACCTCCAGAATAGACAACTGACCTGTGATTGACATTAGCTGCTATAAACAGTTCTCTTTTTGATTTTCTGAATGCTCAGAATGAACCACTACAATCAACAAGTAAAATACATACAAACAAACCCAGAAAAGTTGACCCCCGTTTTCCACTGTATAGCTGCCCAGAGTTTTTGGATGTTGATATTCTGAGTAGTAAAATAATTAGGAACAGGGAAAAAAACCCAATGCTTTGTTACCTACAATTTTGATACACAAATTCTGGATAAAGCCTTTCCTATCTTTTTAAACTTACGCAGCATATTATAATAATTATAGATGATGGATTAGAAATTTGGAATCTGCTTATTCAGCTGGGTTGGAAATCTTCCAACTAACAATGATAGAGGAGATGAAAAACTTTCTTCTTGTATCGTTAAAATGACCAATTTTAGAGCTTAGAGTCCTGGAGAGAGGTAAATGATAAATGAAACTTCTTAAGAATAGCTGTAGTAAGACCTTTACTTTCACTTTACCAGATGAGTCAGGCTCTGTTTGATAATGGGTCTTATCATGCTGCACCCTATATTTATCAAAACATTGCCGTTTTAAAGGGAAGAGAATTGAAGAGATTTGTTATAGTACTTAGCAATAGCAATAGCACTTATATCTACTGCTCATAACAGCCCTCTCTAAGCGGTTTACACAGTCAGCATATTGCCCCCCCAACAATCTGGATCCTCAGTTTACCGACCTCGGAAAGATAGAAGGCTGAGTCAACCTTGAGCTGGTCAGGATTGAATTCTTACCTGTGGGCAGAGTCATCCTGAAATACTGCATTCTAACTACTGCACCACCATGGCTTTTTAACGAATTATTATATATATATTTCAGACTGACTTCAGAGCTGAATTTGAATTGGAAACAGCCTTTGTCACCATCTACCCAAGAATAGAACATTCTGTTTGATTCTGTTGAATCCCTGAAATTTATAATACCATCAAAGATAACTTCTTTTCAAATTACTTGATGGACAGAGTAGTCTGGAAGGTATCGCACTAGAGTGACTTTGTTTGGATCAGATTCTGCTAACCTTTAAAATTCAAACTTCTGAAGTTAAGGATATTGTGAAGTATATGATTCATTGCCTGAGGCTGAGATGCCTTGGTTTAAGTAGCATTACCTTTCTATTGATTACACATCCCCTATTAACTAAATGTCAAACAAATTTCTCAATCTATTTTATTTATTTGTTTGTTTGTTTGTTTATTATATTTGTTTTCTGCATATCTCCCTGCAAAACCCATTATCTCCATTATCTTTGGGGTAAAATAATGATTGTCTAATGCTACAAAATATGATAAAATCTATGTTATAGAAAAAAGAAACATATTGAGTCTTTTTTTCAGAGTTAAAATTGCTTTCCCCCCAAAAATGGAAAAGCTACAAATCTTTTTCCAAACACTGACAATACTCACTCTGAGCCCAAGAGAGGAGTCAAGAGTGTCATCAGTCTCCTTTAATTGTTAGTAGTTCAGTTCAATAAACCTGCATTCATTTGAACCGTCTTGACTCCTGATTCCATGCATTTGACATGCTGCGGCTATTACCTTGTCTATTGAGGTGGCATTTCTGGATCAGTCTGTTTCAGCACTGTAACTCATTGTAACTCATTGCATTAAAATGCAATTCCGCTCCTTTTCTCATCCCTATTAACTAATTAATTGGCATCAGGAGTCATAATCTACCATACATGGACTATTCCCAATGAAACTTCAGAAGATGCCCTGGGTCCAAGATATAGCTGCAAGAAAGTTAGAAAACTATATGTGATATAGGTCAGGTTCCTACTGCAGTTTTCATACAATGCTAGCTTGCTTGTTGATTATTATTTTTTATCAAATTGTACCTTGGAAAGAACTTAGAGTGATATAAATGGTTGGTCCCCATTTTATCCCTTTCATGTTGGTGAAATTTTGAGATAACGAGTGAATCATAATAATCTTTTGAGCTTCATGGCTTAGTGAAGAATTGAATCTAATTCTCCCCTGTGTTCCCACCCTATAGGAAGGCCATGCTGTTGGTTTTTTTTACAGAAATCTGTAATCCTTAAATCTATTTGCAAGTCCATGTTTCTGAGAAAACAATAAAGAGATTTTCCATATTGTCAAGAAACTATGAATACAAAGAAAATGGCTTGTTGTCACAAACAATGTAAAATGCTGTTGACTACCCCCACCTCGCAAGGAAGATTATCCCATTTGGGCACTTTCTAATTCAACCAGTCCCCAGTCTTTCTAATAAAATAGCTTTCCCCTTAGGAATCTCAAATCTTTCACATAGGCACAATCTTTTTCCCTTTAAGTGGCAGCAATACGTGGGCCTCTTGGAGAGATACAGAGATTGGTACCATGCCATGCTAATAATGAAGAATGGAATATGCAACATATAATTCCTTCAAATTGTTTCTTCAGAGATAAACCCTGGAGTCCTTAACAGTTACAGCTAAATCTTCCAGGGGGAAAAAAACCCACAATCAAACATACAGCAAGGGGAAAGACCTTGAGCTTCACAATAAAATTAATTTCTTTGCCAACACCTCATCATTGTCCTATTGGAATTCATTAGTTTGCAAACCAATATATATATAGATTTCTTCCCATTGCTAAAACAATGCTCTAGATGGAATTTAGTCACTTTACTTATCAAGTTGATTTTCCATTCTAATCATGTGAATATTTCATTCACAAGGGTTGTCCTTTTTGTCACTGCTGTTATGAGCTGTGACAAATTACCTTTCTCTATTACACTTCTTCTGAAACCAGCTTTTTTATTCTTTAGCTCCAATGCCAGTTGGTAGGTAGAGGATATGGAGAAAGAGGTTGTTCAACTTAGTCCAATTTAGATAATTAACAAAGGCTGCTGGATTATTCCTTACCTGATGTATACATTTCCCATATATTGCAGATGGATTATGTCATTATAAACGTAGCTAGATTATAATGTATCTATAAGTAGACACATCCACTTGTTTGTTTGTTTTCTTTGTTGTTGTTTTTGTAAGAGGGCAACAGGAGCTGTTGATGTTGCATCGTATGCTCATAGGCTTTCAGTGTTTTGGTTGCTCCCCTTGCCCCACACTTTCTGACTTCCACTGACAAAGGACAATTGAAGGAAAAAATACATTGACAGAAGACATGGTGAAAAGTGGTGTAATAGGAGATTCAAATTAACATTATACCCTCAGCTCTTTAGAATACCTTGTTTGTGTTTACTCTCAGAGAGGCTAAATAAACACGATCCAATTTGGTGGGGATTAGAATTCAGATTGACTAGATCTTCCCAAGTAGAAAGGAAATGTACAAATGTGCAGATTTAAGAGCAGAGACGAGTATGATAAAAACTGTTGTTTATCCAAGGATCTAATTTGCATTAAACGTGCTACCTTCTAATCCAGTTTGAACCACTCCAGTTATAAACAAAGGTATGTTTCGGTGCATTAGCATATTGGTATGCTGGTTTTTGAAAAATGGGCTCACTCTGGGAGTGATCATTTACATTATTTAAAAGTAAAACTATTAAAATATGGCTATTCTCCAGTCGTGTACTTAATTATTTTTCCCATCTGTCACATTAAAAATTAAGGTTTTGTATTAATTTGGAAAATTTCTTGGGCATCTCAACAGCTGTGGTGCATCATATTATGTGCTTCTGCTTTCAAGAGTGTGAGCAAGAATACAGTCATAATCCATCATTGTCCTTTTTTTTCATTCTTGCATTGATATATTGCTCTGAGCATTGTTATATATTATATTTCCAAGAAACATTTGCAAGCAAGTTCAATTCCCTGGAGGAATTCAAATTGGCTTGAAAATATCTGAGTGCAGAGAGAGAAAATTTGAGGGAACTGTTGTGGAAATCAAATGCAATCAAGTTTAATATCCAGGATATCTCTCTGCTGGGAAATTAGTTTGTGGAAGAAAGATTGAATTCTGGAACCCCTCTGTACCACTGACAACTGCATTGTATATGAGCCTTGTTTACAGGGGGGAAAGATGGACATATTGATCTGACATCTCAGTTCCACATATGTTCATTCATAACTGGCGTTTATCCAGTGAGAACAACGGGGGATCAAAGAAACCTACCCCTGTCTCCATTTTTTAGCTTACAAATTCCCATTTAATCTAGTGAAAGAAACATTATTTTAGCAAAAGGAAAAACAATTTTCCCATGAGCAAAGTACTATATAGTATTCTTGCGCTTATTTAGTTGCCAGGTAATCAGAGAGTGTGTTTTGATGTCCAACAGTTTCATTATACAGTCACCTGTCCAGGAGTCTACCCTATACTGAGTTTCCCATGCTTTCCTTAAAATATTTTGGAAGATGTTATTAGGCAACTCCTCCAGTGGGGCCTGTTGTAAAACAGTGCTAATGTTCCTACTAAGGGGAAATTGTACTGGTGTATCAAAGGGTCCTGAAAACCTTCACTCAGTGTATAACATGAGGCACTTTCATTGGGCCTTTATCCAGGCCTTTGGCAAGAATGATTGAAGCTCTGTTGTTGTAGGTAGGAGATGGACAGACAGAGGCCGAGGGCAGAATCAAGAGAGGAATCAGTCTAGAGTAGTTACATTCCCACAAATAGTCTAAGTCCAGCCCATCTTGAATTCCTTTGACTCTTATCTAGTGCCAATTTGGTGCTGAATTTTAGTTGACTAGATTCTTATGTATAGACAAGAGCAATACATCACCATAACTAAGTGCAGTCCTGATTCTTCACACCTGACAGTTGTCTTCTTTTTCTTTATCCCCATCTGGGTTTGCTATATCTACCACCTTTGCTATATCTACCACCTTTGCTCTTTTTTACAATGCTCTTTTTTACTTTACAATGCCTTGATAAGGCCACACTTGGAATACTGCATCCAGTTTTGGTCACTGCGATGTAAAAAAATATGTTGAGACTCTAGAAAGAGTACAGAGAAGAGCAACAAAGATGATTAGGGGACTGGAGGCTAAATCATATAAGGAACGGTTGTTGGAATTGGATATGTCTAGTTTAATGAAGAGAAGGACAAGGGGGGACATGATAGCAGTGTTCCAGTATCTCAGGGGTTGCCACAAAGAAGAGGGAGCCAAGCTATTCTCCAAAGCGCCTGAAGGCAGGACAAGAAGCAACGGATGGAAACTAATCAAGGAGAGAAGCAACCTAGAACTAAGGAGAAACTTCCTGACAGAACAATTAACCAGTGGAACAACCTGCCTCCAGAAGCGGTGAATGCTCCAACACTGGAGGTTTTTAAGAAGAGACTGGACAGCCATTTGTCCGAAATGGTATAGGGTTTCCTGCTTGAGCAGGGGGTTGGACTAGATGACCTCCAAGGTCCCTTCCAACTTTACTATTATTATTATTATTATTATTATTATTATTATTATTATTATTATTATTATTATTATTATTATTATTATTATTATTATTATTATTATTATTATTATTATGGAAGCAAGGAAGAACTTACTTTTCTCGTTTTTAAGAACATAAAAAGAAAAATATTGCCCATTGATGCTTGTTGAGTTCAGAGTTAAACCTGGTCTTAAGCAAGGCCAGTCTTTGGCTCCCTTTCTCCTTTTAACATCTTATTTTATAAAAGAATGCCATTAGAGAGAGCAAACATAAGAAAATGAATCGGGACAAAAGCCCGAGGGAAAACTAATCTCACTCTATCGCCTCTGTAATTCAACCAGGATAGACATTGTTAGCCAGAGAAAAGCTGGCTGTCAATCAGAGGGATGACTGTGTGTCCAGAGGAAATGGCAGAATAACCTTTTGCATCAAAAGCACAAGACACAAAGATTCTAGGAACTTAGTAGAGGTGATGCAGTACTACTGTATATTCTCCAGAGGTTAGATAAACTCAGATGAGTTTCTTGCAATTTACTGATTATGGTCTTTGGGAGGAAACCAATACAAAAAGTTGAGATCCTTGTCAGTGCAGGCTAGATTTTATTGATTTATTTATTAAAATCCCTTAGCAACTGCTAGAAGAGATGTCTTCCCAAGATATTGTTCTGCCTGTGGTTACCATAGCACTGAAGGATGTCAATGCATCCTTCATTGCAGAGTACTCAACACCGAAAGAGAATGGATCTTCATTCGTCTTTAAAATAAGAATTAAGGTAGTGGAGGGTGGGGTACAAATCATCCCTTTATATTATTTGGTCATTCAAACAGGCATTGAGAGAGATAATGGAGGGAAATCCTTTTCTTTTTTTTCTTATGATTAATTTATCATCTGAAAGAACAGATAAAATATAGAGAGGAGCAACTATAACCTCATTCGTGTGTCTTTTGGAGTTATTTTTAAATCCCTGTAATGTAATTATGCCTGATTTTCCATCAGGTAAATACTCTTCTCCACCTCCCTCTGACCCTATCTTTTCACAAATGTCTCATGCATAATCCATATTTTTGCTATTAATGAAATTTTATTTTAGCTACCCTTGTTGGGGAATTTTTCCCTTCTGTAAAGTGCAGGTAAAATCTTTGACAAGGTATGCCATTAAACTGATGTAACTCCACCTTGCTAAGCTCACATCATGTTAATTACTACTCTAATTCCTCTGCTGTTGAAATAATATTGCTGATAATACATGTGCTGATTTCCAGAGAATACATTCTAAAATTAATCTGAGGAATATTCACAAAGATGCATTTAAAAGGTATACGTACCCGTGTAGGCATGGAATCATCTAACATACCAAATCAGTACTACTTACTGATCCCAACTACTGCTACCAAATGGGGAGAAATTACTTCAGTTCTCATTGTAATACAACTTGCATGATCCAACTTTTCAACCCATGCAAAGGTTTCAGGATCTGTCACAATTGCCCTCCTAACAAAACAAATGTCAGCTCTTCGAGGTGATTAGAAACTAAAGTTATGACTGCTAAAACTACTTTTATAATAGGGTTAAAGTAACAGATTCTTGTGTTTCCTCTTTCCCTTTATCCTCATAATAAATAGGGAAGACAAATCTGAGACACTTTCTCAAATTCCATTTCTGCTCTGGGTCTAAATTTCTTTTATCTGACTGTTGTCTTGGTTGCAGCCCTTCCTCTGCCCCTCAAGGTTATTTCTTTTCCATATTACATCAACCCTAAGTAGGGATGCTTGAAAATTCCATTATGAGTTTACTTGAATTATACATTCTTAATTCTACCTTCTCCAATTTTAGTGCCCCCTAAATATGTGGTCCATATTCTAGAAATCTAAGCACACGTGCCCCATTTTGGTGAGGTATTCTGGGAATTGAATATCACACAATATCATAGATAGATAGATAGATAGATAGATAGATAGATAGATAGATAGATAGATAGATAGATAGATATAGATAAATATATAGATAGATAGACAGACAGACAGACAGACAGACAGAGATAGATAGATAGATAGATAGATAGATAGATAGATAGATAGATAGATAAACAGACAGATAGATATAGATATAGATATAGATGATATAGATATAGATATAGATATAGATATAGATATAGATATAGATATAGATATAGATATAGATATAGATATAGATATAGATATATACTGCCCAAGTTTGATAGATTTTTCTAAGCTAATGATTTTGGATTTCTTGAACATAGATAGGCTGAAGCAAGGGGCAGACCTCTATAGAATGCAATGACCTTGGGTAACCCATCCTAGTTTTAACTGGAGAAGCCGGGGATTGCTTCTGGGGCCATCTGCATCAAAACAGATGTT
>NW_015386900.1:340501-353316 GCF_001527695.2 Protobothrops mucrosquamatus
GCAACCTTCGCTCTTTTATGACTCGTGGACTTCAACTCCCAGAATTCCTGAGCCAGCATGGCTCAGCTTGGAAACCTTTCCCTTTTCCCTCAGCGTGGCTGGCTCAGGAATTCTGGGAGTTGAAGTCCACGAGTCATAAAAGAGCCAAGGTTGCCTACCCCTGCACTAAACCAAACTGGCTCTTTCCTTTATTTTTATTATAAGTTTAAAATAATATTGTGTGATATTTTTTTTTAAAAAAAGACTTAGATACAGAGAAAATGAAATCCCATTTATCAATTATATTTAATTATACCTGACTTTTAAGAGTTCCAGTACTGTTGGCAATACTTTGAATTTAAAAAAAAACCCAAAGAAGGTGGTAATAAAAAACGTCTATAATATAGCCAAGGGAACTACTTGGAGGTAATTATCAGGAATGAAACTCTAATTGACAGGATCATTATCTTTTTATAGTTAAGAATCACAACTTTTTCTCTTCTTGTAATATAAACTTTCTGAGCCATCTTGGGACACAAACAGGTTGGCTTGATTTATATATCACTTTATGGTCAGTTTGGCTTTAGCTCAGCACTGTATGTAGAACATAGAAGGGTAAGACGAGAAGTAATGGGTGGAAGAACAATCTACAATTAAGGAGAATTTTCCTGACAGTGAAAACAATTAATCATTGGAACAAATTGCATTCAGACGTTGTGGGTGCTCCATCACTGGAGCTTTTTAAGAAGACTTTGGAGAGCCATTTGTCTGAAATAGTATAGAGCAGGCATGTCAAACTTGTGACATCATGTGATGTTGCACAACGTATTGGGACTTTTTCCCCATTGTCGGCAATGGGGTGGGCGCGGTTTCGGCATGACGCATCTGGCCCGTGGGTCGGCAGTTTGACATGCCTGGTATGGAGTCTTCTTCTTAAGCAGAAGGTTGACTAGAAGACCTCCAAGGTACCTTACAACGCTATTATTATATATTCATAATATTATTATATGTCATGGTATGTTTGTTATATTATGTTCATATAGTTTGTGATCCAAACAGTTGTCATTTAGTCACATTAAAAAAAAATAGCAAAACTTGTACCATACTGGGAAATACAAATAGTAAACAGTATTAAAAAGAACCAAAATTAACAGCTTTGACAATAAGGAGGGTTAGTTTTGGTCATCTCATGATGATGAATCAGGTGAACAATAAAAACAAAACAAAAACTTATTTCATTCCTCTATCAGAAAATCAGTGGAAATGAATGAATGCTAAAATATTTGGGGGAAGTTGAAATGGGGAACATTTGGGCCTATCTTTAGGGGGGGGGAAAGTCTGTCCAACCACACTATAGAATAGATTTTTATTTCTTCTCTCCAGAAAAAAAAAATAAAAGCTACTCAGCAATGCTTTATCCTGGGTAGCAATTATCCTGCCAGAGGCTTACAGTATTGAAGCTTTCAGATTCAGTCCCACCAGAATCCACAACAGGATGATGTTTAACTTTTACCATTTCAAAAGACGTGCAGGTGACTAATTGCCGTGGTAGCTGAACTGATGTTGCAGAGACAAAGCACTCTGTCATAGCAGACGGTGAGGCTCTCTTTGCAGTCTCCATTTTGCATCTTTCATTCCTGCAGCATCTCGGAGTAGGAAAAAGTTATAGGTCTCCAGAGACATCCAGACATGTCTTGGAGGGGAGAAGCATTGTTCTGCCTGTATAATTTCTCAAGAATGGCATAAAATCAGCTCACTAGTTAACAGCTTGTCCAGATTTCTGAGGTGCCCAATTTCCCCTCAGGCTGTTGCTTTCCTTCTTAGGAATAGCTCAGCAGCACTGTCCTTCTGAAAAGTCAGAACATCTCAGTCTGCCAGGTTTGGGTGCTCTTCAAGCTGAACTGAGGGGAAAAAACAGCATGTCTCCAGCAAGGGTGACTTAGTCCTCGGTCACACAAACAACAGAGAAAATGATAAAACTCCAGAATGCAGCACCAACATGGAAAACAGCTGTCACCAAAGCAAATTAAAATGGGTTTGTGTGGGAGGAGAATTATAGCAGAATTCTTCTCCTCCATAGCTATCTTTCTGTCATGGTTCCAACAGATGAGACCAGAAAATAAAGAATTCCAAGGCAAGAGGTTTCCTTAGAGAACATATTTATTTGGCTACAAAATATCAGCACATTCAAAAGTGAAACGAAGACTGAAGTTTCCCCCCAAAGGTTACAATGTTCCAAAGTTAATTATCCCATCCCAGAAAAATGTCACAAATCACATTCCCCAATAAACTACTTTGGCGGGCTTTCTAACGAAAGCTTCTGCCCGCCAAAACTCAAGCAGCAATGACCTTGGTTCCCACAGAACAATTTATTGTTTTGTCTAAATTAAGAAATGCTCATTCCCCCCTCCCAACTCTGTGGCAATCGAAAATGAAGGTTCGTTTGCAGCGTTGACACTTTGTTTATGTAGACAGGACTCTCCTTTTCCTTCTCCCTCTTCATTTTTCCATAGTTTTTATTCAAAGACAGAGGCAGAGGCACCTAACTGATGTTTGTTACATCATTTGAGTTAGGTAAATATGTTGGCCCACAGATAGATAGCTTTTTCAAACCTTACAACACTGGCTGAATTTTTTTTCATGTTGAAGTTTGCATGTCTGTAGGTTATCAAATTGGGGATATTGTTGCCTTTATTATTGATATATATCTTTTTATTTATCCATTTCCTGATCCATGAATTTATTCTGTTAAGTGAGAAGGAAGATATTCAGAACATATGTTCTGCTATCTCTTACTCCTATAGAATTGTTACTAAGTATTACTATTAATATACTCATAGTCTGATTTATTTCATCACTAGCTTAAATTCTCGTAGTTGGTGGCTGATAAATACCATAAATAAAATAAAACAGGTAGTTTTGTCAATCTTTTGTAAAACTACTAGTCAATAATCAGTCAAGAAAATACTGATTACCTGATGGGGTATATCTAGAACTAGATTAGTCTGGATATACAAACCAATAGATTGAGACCTTCATAAATAATTCTTAATTAGTACAATAAAAATTAATTATAAAGAGGATATGCAGTAATGTTCTGCTGTTGCAGTTTTTACCACTGCAAAGGTGGTAAAAAGATGATGCACACAATGAATTTTCAGGTATTAGCTAGCTAGCATATAAATGACCAGTTTTGTACAGTTTATATTATATTAAATGTGTACTAAATTTTCATAAAGCCTCTGGTATCCTTTAAGACACTGATTCTCAGCCTCAGCAACTTTAAGATCTATGGACTTCAACTCCCAGAATTCCCTAGCCAGTATGTTAGTTGGGAGTGGAACATCTTAAAGCCGTTGAGGTTAAAAAATAGTGGTTCAAGAGTATTCACTTTCTGATTATCTTCTTAGCCCCCTTTTAGCAAGAGAAACAATACATTCCAAGAAACAGCCACAGAGGCAGAATTTTGCAACACAGCTTTCAATAAATATGATTTAAAGTAACATTATAAAAGAAGAGGGTTGTGAAAACCCTTTAGGGGTTGGGGATTATGTGTGTGGGACTTGGTTTTTGGGTGTCAAGTAAATTTCGTTGTACATGTATACTATGTATGCACATACAATGACAATAAAGTATTTATTTTAAAAAAAAGTTTTAGCTAGAAATTAAAGAGAAGACTCCATTCCGGGTCTCTATTGACACTAACACATTTGTAAAGAAAAAGCTATATTTTCAACACTTACAGTACACACAGTCAGGATTGACAAAAGACATTTTGACTTAATGGCCTTGAGTCGATATAATATAATCCTTAGAGATCCAAATTTGAGTGCCGTATAGAAATTGTGCTGCAAACACGGCCTTGAAATCTTTTAGCATGTGGACCACCACGTCTTCATAAATAGTAGAGGCTACACTTCTTGAGACACTTTCAGCCAAATATTTTATGTGTGCTTTCTATGTCACTGTGGATTGAAAAACAATACCAGCCCTGATTGTTTAAAAGATGAAGTTGTATAGTTATCCCTTATTACTTTATCACACCTTGCAAAAAAAGTGGCTTATTGTGGGAGGTGGGATAATGAATTGCGACAGGTTTGTTTTGTGCAAGGAATTGTAATATTGTCTTAGATCATCTGAAGTTAGAAAAATAATTGCCAACTCATTTATATAACTGTGCTCTCTGAGCTTATTTGTTTGTTTGCAAATGTTTTATTACCCAGCTAGGTAACATAATCAGGGCCAATGACGTGAGATTTGCTTCCTGTTTATATACTGTAGCCTTCCCTGCTAGTTTTGATAAGGGTTTGGCTTTCTCCTTGGCAGTTCTTTGATTAGGACATTGTTTTCTGCCTGATGTTTGTCTGGTATTAATCCCTGCTTATCTGGTTTTTGGCTGCTGGAGAGGACATATTCTTTTTGTTTTATTCTTAGATTTTTTATTGTCTCTTTTAAATGGTATGTACATATGGTTTATTTCTTATGTGTCTGTCAATGGCTGATTTCTATGCTTCCAGGAATTCCCTAGCATTTTAGACTTAGCTTGGTCCAGGATGTTTATAGTTTCCTAATTGAAATGATGGTTGAGTTTCTCCATACATTGTGAGATGTTGTAAGTCTGTCCATGTGTTGTCCATCTGTATAAAAAATGATCTACTAACAAAATAGGTATTGGGGAATAGACAATAACAAGCCTGTAAGAATTCCAACGAGAAAGATGATATAATCATTAAATATCACAGAAGTCAATGTATGTCCTATCTAAAATCTTCCAGTTCTGGAATGTAACTGCAAGCTGTCTTTTCTAGGTAAAACTCATAAAATTCATTGTCTTACAATTTTTATATAATTTAAGTTAAACCTAGAAGTAAAAGTCTATCCATGGAAGATCTTGTAATTTCATGGTAATTAGTCAACAATTAAAAGAGACAAGTTCAGGTCTTCCTTTGGATATGCTTGTGTTATTTTTGAATAGGAAGCTGTAAGATCAAACAGATATCAAAAATTGCCCTTTTAGCTTCAAAGCCCACCAATTCATCCACTCTGCAGTTTTGTTGTGTCAACCAATTTGCATAAAACCGCCTAACATATAATTTGCTGACTATACTCAGCAAATTAAGCTGCTTGCAGTTTTCAGGGTTTTATTAATTTTCTTGTTTTATAAGCAGGAATCACAGCCACCTGCCTTCTGTAATTAATTCCTTCTAAATTAGTTCCTTTCCTAAAATATTGCATTTTGACCATTTTTAAAAGGATTATATGGGGGGGGGGATGGAAATCTGAAAGTACCAGCATTTAAAATCTATTTTATTCAATTGCTCTTTTAAAAGTTTTGGAAAAACTAAATCTGTCTGTCTTTCATAAGTTCTAGGAAGATAAATAAATAGCTAGTTCCGGTCTTTTGACTCGGTGGCCATAACTTTGATCACTTTTGCTGGACAGAGCTGGACAGACCTTTTGTGGAATGGTGCTCTTTAACTTGATGGAAGAAAACATGCTTTAGAGATCTTTTCAAAGAGAAAGTTTTCAAAGATGTAACACACTGGTGTGGGTAGAGACGTGCAATCTGAGACGTGTGTGTGTGTGAACATCCTACCTTTCACAAACAAATTTCTTGCCTGTGCTACGTACGCAGCATTCTTTGGCCAAGTTCCTTCTCTACTCGGAAATATCCGAGCTTCCTGAATCGTTCAAGATTCCTGATTTTACAAGAATGAAATCACATTTTGATCAGCCCCCTTCGGACTCATTTTTAAATGATGTGAGGGGCTTGGGCATACAGACTGTTTCTCTACCTTCAGATACTCCTCAGCTTACAACAGTTTGTTTAGTGACTGTTTGAAGTTACAACAGCCCTGAAAAAGTGACCATTTGTCACATTTATGACTGATGCAGCATTCCGATGGTCACATGATCAAAATTCAGACTGACTCTGAACTGACTCCTATTTATAACGGCTGCAGTGTCCTGGGGTCTCGTGATCATCTTTTGTGATTTCTGATAAGCAAAGTCAATGAGAAACCCAGATTCACTTAACAACCGTGTTACTAACTTAACAATTGCAGTGATTCACTTAACAGATGTGGAAAGCAAGGTTGTAAAATAGGGCAAAGCTCACTTAACAGCTGTCACGTTTAGCAGTTGACATTTTGGGGTCCATTGTGGTTGTAAGTTAAGGGCTATTCTGTATGTAAATAGATACAAAAATTAAAATGGATGCTCAGAACGAAAAGAGGTTCCCGCCGCTTTTAATAGTATTAACGTACTTCTAAGGTCTTGACATCTTCAATAGTCAAAGACAGAGTGTGTGGAAATGTGGAGACTTACTTATGTACTACATATGGACACTTATACTTACTCAAATATTAGTTCCATGAAAACATAATCTTCCTAATTTACATTCTCAATTTTAATCAGCACATGAAGAGTCTCTGATTTTTTTTTTAACTGGCATGCTTTAATCATATTTATGGTTTGCCTTTTTAAATTGTATTTTCTCAAAGAGGAGAAACATTTATACTTGATATAATTATGAAAGCATATTGATTTGATTATTTACAGTTAAATTATACACCCACCTTGTGTTTTAGGCTCATTACATGTATCGCTGAGAATACTTCTGTTTATATTTTTATACGGCTGAACATGCAGTTGCTCACACGTTCTATCTTTTATTATTGTCAATATTTCCCTCCCTTTTTTCTACATAGTTTTTATTCTTACCTCCTTTCTTTGTCACTTTCCCTTGCCCTTTTTTTCTCTTATCAAACTGGATAGAAATTGTCATTTATTTCTGCTAAAATCTATAATAATAATAATGATAAAGTTGGAAGGGACCTTGGAGCTCATCTAGTCCAACCCCCTGCTCAGGCAGGAAACCCTATACCATTTTGGACAAATGGCTGTCCAGTTTCTTCTTAAAAACTTCCAGTGTTGGTGTATTCACCATTCTCTGTATTTCTATATGTAAGAGAACATGTGTATATTCATGCATACATAGTGTGTGTGCATCTATTGTGCATATAGATATTTATATGCTTTAAACATATAATATAAAGTATGAACTCTTAAAATATTGCAACTGAAGGAAAAACTAATGGGCTACTTTTTCTGCTTAGTAGTATCTGTATATTCCAGACTTTTCCAATGCAGTACTGTATATAAAAAAGCTCCATTTCCACATTTCTGATGTCTCTACATTACTCACGGCATCTTAGCATTCAAGAGGCAATTTCAATTAAAACCATGGCATCTGTACAATAAATAGAAGCAGGTATGAAAATCAAAACATGGATTTATCCAGCAATGTAAAAGCCAGATATAATGGGGGGAAGGGATGTGGTCTCCAGAACAAGGTAAGAGAGGAGGCCAGCCAATTTTGATGGAGCAAGCTGAAGGAATTACCAATAAGGAAGGAATTATTAATTTCTATCATAAATTCAAAGGAGCATATAAAACAGGGAACATAGGACTGATGTTTTCACCATCAAGTTGGGATGATATCATATGTTATGGCAGGAATGTGTTCTTTTTGAGGCTGTCTTTTCGTCCATAAATTTATGTATAATTAATATAGTCAGCTGAATGTTGTGGAATTCCAGCCATTTTCTCTTGCATCTCCCAATGAAGCTAGAGAATAACGTCAGTCTAAACTTGTGGAGCATCGCTGCAAATCAGAGATAATCTTACTCAGAAAACAGCAGTTGCCTAGCCAGTACCATTTTTGCTAAACACTTTTCATTCAGTACTCCAGATTTCCTCCCTCTATTCTTTCTGCCTTTCCAACAAACAACAGCATCTTAAGAAAGTCTCTTTATGTATTTATCTGAACGTTGGTTGATTCTTTGTATTTACCACAGATGTATTTTATTACTATAACTAGCTGTACCCAGCCACGCGTTGCTGTGGCTCAGTCTGGTAAAAGCGTGTGTTGCTTTTACGTCCAACAGATGGTGCTGTTTTTCAAAAAAGCATGTTTTACCTGTCACAGGTGTGACATCTATATAATATAGGTATATAGAAACACGTGCACATTCGAATGCAATGTTGTGTCAAAATTTCAAAGCAATCGTTGAAGAACTTTCAGAGATTTAAGATTTTGAACAAACGAACATTTACATTTTTATTTATATAGATTTCTTTTGTCTGTTTTACTCTGGAATTAGATCCTGTGTTTTATGTTTAGGGTTTTTTTCTTTACATATGGTTGGTTATAAGATTGTGGTAGAAAAATAGCATGGAATCAACTTGCACTTCTTTGGACAGTCCTGGTTCCTGGTTTCTTGAACCTTTTAAGCATCGGCCACCTGAACAGTTGTGGAAAGGTCTGCCTCTATTTGTTAAACTGATTGTTTAACAAATCAGTTGGGTTTTTTTTCCACTAATCTTACTACGGGATAAGGAGGGATAGTGGTTTTAATTTTTTCCCCTCTTTAAATATTCTGGCCTCAGTGTTCTAAAATGATAATTCTTCCCATTCAATCAATGGCTCTCCATTCGTTGGAGGAGCTGGAGAAATGTCTCATCATTTTACGCAAACAGATAGACCCTGCTGTGAGACTGATTGTCTTCCTAAACGTCCAGCCAAACATGCCAAAACAATGATGTGTAAATTGGAAAAATAGAAACTCTCACAGGGAAGCACCAAGGAATCTGGAAATGTCAGCCACCGGAGCAACATTAATTTGAAGTTTTATTTTAACAGATGGTTAGAATTGCATTAACACACACAAAAAATGTTTCAGTACAATCAGGGTGTCTGTGTGTGTGTGTGTGTGTGTGTGTGTGTGTGTGTGTGTGTGTGTTAGGATCCTAACAGTGCTTGGAGAGCCAAGCTGTGTTTCACTGCAAATTTCAGACAGAATCTGTTTGGGTTAGCATCAAGGGCAAATAAAGGGGAAAGATGTTTGCACTAACAATTTCATAATGCAATAGGAACAGACAGCAGCCTAACAGACGGAAATCTTTCTAATCCTACAGTCACATAATCCAGGGTGTGCTGTGTTACTTAGATAAAAAAAGAAAGAAAAGAAAAGAAAAACATGCACTCTTTTCTGTGCTGTGATTCTTCCATTTAGGAAAATGTTTCTTCTATCTAGAACAGAAGCGTTGGTTCACTTGAATGAGTCTTCAGATTGAACACCTTTTTTTTCCATGTGTGCTTTGCTAACGTTGATAGCTAACCCCTCTCAGGCAGGATGAGTTCTACCTGATT
Organism: Protobothrops mucrosquamatus; assembly: GCF_001527695.2. Classification (NCBI taxonomy): domain Eukaryota; kingdom Metazoa; phylum Chordata; class Lepidosauria; order Squamata; family Viperidae; genus Protobothrops; species Protobothrops mucrosquamatus. The sequence continues at coordinate 349,695 of NW_015386900.1, forward strand.
TTGGGATGGGGAGAACATCACGCTCTCTGCCAATCAAGTAGTTACACTGTGTGCCAACAAACACAGTGTTAGAATGAACAAAGATAAGATAGTTTCTACAGAAGGTGGACATTCACCTGTTTATAGTGTAGAAATCAAGGTGTTGAAACTGCTGATCATGCATCCTTAATAGAAACAATACTTATGTAGAGACATTTAGAAAAATAGCTTGAAAGATCCTGCAACTACTTATTGTGTTGTAATTCTGTAGCATCCTGGCAAACTTTGTAGATTCTGCTAAAAAGAAGCAATTTTGAATTCATCTCTCTCTCTCTCTCTCTCTCTCTCTCTCTCTCTCTCTCTCTCTCTCTCTCACACACACACACACACACACACACACACACACACACACACACACACACACATGAGAAGGAAAATGAAGTCTGGTTTCTCTGAACCATACTATAAATCAGATCAAACTATATTTGACTAGGTGTAGGCTAGGCCAGTTCCGAATCTCTGCAACTCTATGCAGAAAGAATAAAACATTCCCATTTCCCAATTCCCAGGATGGGATCTTATGTGAGATGAACCCAGTGGTGGGATTCAAATATGTGAACGACCAGTTCTCTGTGTGGATGCCACTTCCAGCTTGGGCAACAAGAAATTAGCTATCGGTTCTGCTGAAGGGGTGTGAACTGCCTGAATCCCACCACTGGATGAACCTGATTGCCAATCCTCACTCCCATTTTACCACAATCTTCCCCAACTGAGACTATGAGAGAGAGAAAAAGTTACAAGTAGAGATGATGAAGAAGAGAAATCAGATGAAACCATGCTGAGATTAAGGAATAACTCACATCTGCTTGTGTAATAATATGTTTGTGTTTTGAATGAACTGGGATAGTCCACATCAATCAAGCATCTTCCCTTCTCCCAATCTATCCATATGCCACTACCTGGTGGCTTCTAAGTTGTTTCTTTTAACTGCCTCTTTTGTTTCATGGATATTTATAGATTTACTATCTATCTATCTATCTATCTATCTATCTATCTATCTATCTATCTATCTATCTATCTATCTATCTATCTATCTATCTATCTATCTATCATCTATCATCTATCTATCTATCTATCTATCTATCTATCTATCTATCTATCTATCTATCTATCTATCTATCTATATGCAAAACTCGATTGACCATGGCATGTCTAGTGAAGTTGACATAGAAGAGACTAATATAAGTTGGGCACACAAGAGTCTAAAATGCTCTGTTTAAATAAAATGCATTTTCGAAGTTTTCTTCAAGTATTCTCATGGGTAGTTATTTCCATAATCCCTTTGAGCGCAATACCGCTTAGTCATTCCTGTTGTTATGTCTTTCAACTATGAAAAAAAAGTATCGTATCTTGGTCTTCAAAAGCAGTAGTGACTACAGACACAGAAGCAACCAAAGACAGGAATTCATATCAGAGAAGTAGCCTTGTTATCCCTGAGGGCTTAGAATGCTGTGATTAGTTCTTCACAGCATTTGCTGTTCCCTCCTGTGGGATTTCTGCTTGGACATTTGGACTAGCGGAAAGCAGCTTAGGAAAATGGCACCCTCAACGTGTACCTCGCAATTGTCATCTTGGCACGGCACTGCAGTATTTATAAAACAATTAACAGTTACCAGAGACAAATGACATCTAGAAGCACCCAAAATTAGACAGCAAGAGGAAAAGTTAAAAAAAAAAAAGCAAAAGGAAGTTACACAGTGACAAATACCAGGAGTAGATCCAACCAATGTCTGGAGGGGCTGCATTAGAATTCACACTACCAGACAGCCAACTGCTTCAGAGTGAAAGTTAATCATTTTTTGTTTGTTTTCCCACTTTGAGAAAAACCAGCCCTGGATCTGAAATATAGAAATGTTTCTTTTTTTTTCTCCCCTTCAATAACAGTCATTAAAAATGCTTCCTCTTTTGTGCCATTTTTTAAAAATGAATTTGGAAGAGGAATTGAGGCTTTATCTACAAAGACAAGCACAGTGTTTTTGCTGTGAGATCAGTTACAAACATCCTCCAGCAGCTTCCATCACTAAAGTATGGCTTCATGAGGGTCAAACCATGAGAACTGAAGCTCACATTTGTGTAATCAGTAAGAAGCTCTTTGGTGCATTACAAGCTTACCCCCAAATGGTCCTTTTCTGTTTAAATGAATCAGCTTTCATTGGCACTGCCAAGTAAGTTCCTGGCTTGTCATGTGAGTTTCAATGTTCTTTTTCAATAATACAACTATAAGTCTCCCACCTCACATACAGAATTTATTTTCCCATTGACAGAGAGGGTTTTTTTTCTCTCTCTCTCTAATGTCTCTTCTCTATTGCATAATTGATAGGCAGATATTTCTTGTCAACTTTGAGAATCAGCCTTGAGGATGAATCAACTTTGCATTGCAATTCATTCTGGACCTCCAGTTAATGATTTTTTTCTGATGTATTTTATTCTTCTTTTTATTTCTTTACTTTTTTCATTTTATTAGGGAGTTACATGGAGGCATGTTGTATGGATAATAAAGGCTGCAGTAATCAAGAAAAGAGAAATACAGTTGTTGGCTATTGTTAAGGCAACTAACTCCTTTGAGGCAGGATTTTGTTTTTGATTTGTTGGGTAAGGAATTAATGAGCTGAGGACAGAAGGTAATGGAATAAAAGTTTGGGAACTCAACTGTTCATTCACTCAGAACAGGATGCAAAGAAAGTTGGCTGGTATGATGCTGCAAACTGTAGGCAAGTGTTGTGTGGTGACTTGAAGACAAAGAATCTCGTAAGTAGAACGTAATTTCTGGTGCCTCGTGTTTTCTTGGCAATAATAGGGAAAGTCCTTATTTTTCATTTCATTTCATTTTTTCATTTTATTAAATTTATACCCCGCCCTTCTCCCGTAGGACTCAGGGCGGCTTACAGCCAGTTAAAAACAATTTAATACAATACAATAGAAGTTTTAAAAAATCATTAAAAATAAATATATAATCGGCCGCTTCTACTAAAATTTGGCTAAAACCAATTTAAAATACCCCTAGGCCAGTCCTGCCCACTGGAACAACCAGGTCTTAAGGGCGCGGCGGAAGGAGGGGAGATCCGGAATAACCTGGATCTCTGGGGGCAGCTCGTTCCAGAGGGTGGGTGCTCCGACAGAGAAGGCCCTTGCCCTGGGGGTCGCCAGCCGACACTGTCTGGCCGACGGCACCCTGATGAGGGCCTCTCTGTGGGAGCGTATCGGCCGGTGGGAAGCAATCTGTGGCAGAAGGCGGTCTCGGATATAACCAGGTCCAATGCCATGGTGCGCTTTAAAGATGATAATCAACACCTTGAAGCGCACTCGGAAGGCCACAGGCAGCCAGTGCAGCTCGCGCAGTAGCGGCGTTACGTGGGAGCAACGAGTCGCTCCCATCACCGCTCACGCGGCCGCATTCTGGACTAACTGGAGCCTCCGAGTGCTCCTCAAGGGAAGCCCCATGTAGAGAGCATTACAGTAGTCCAGGCGGGAGGTGACAAGAGCATGGGTGACTGTGCGCAAGGCATCCCGGTCCAGAAAAGGCCGCAACTGGTGCACCAGGCGCACCCGGTAAAACGCCCCCCTGGCCACAGCCGCCAACTGG
>NW_015386900.1:354320-371643 GCF_001527695.2 Protobothrops mucrosquamatus
TACAGACTGCGTGCGGTCGGTGAGGAAGGAGGAGAACCACCGCATCACCGTGCCTCCCACTCCCAACTCAACCAGACGCCGCAGCATGATACCGTGGTCCACCGTATCAAAAGCCGCTGAGAGGTCCAAAAGAACTAGGACAGAGGAACAACCCCTGTCCCGGGCCCTCCAGAGATCATTTACCAATGTGACCAATGCCATTTCCGTGCTGTATCCCGGCCTGAAGCCCGACTGGAGCGGGTCTAGATAGACCGTTTCCTCCAGGTGTCGGGGGAGCTGCCATGATGATAATGATCTTTCCTACAATCTGGTGCCCTCTTATCCAAGTATTAGTAAGGTGTTACCTGGCTTATTGTTTTCAATCAGCTAACAAATGTATTTTTTTAGATTTTTATTGAATAATGTAGATTTTTTTTAAAAAAAGAAACATGTAGAAGGATTAAAAGAATAAAATATGCTTAGTAAACTACAAATGCATCTTTTATAGATCCAATCCCAATCCATTTCTTCATGGGTGTGAAATGAAAAGGGTTGTCTGTGAACTTACAGTTCTTGCTGGAGTTAGGAGAAGAAGGAAAGTAAATCAAAAGAAAATAGTTACAGGAGGTGGAATTATTTAGAAGATTGGATGGTGAGGACAGCAAAGCTCTAGAAAGCAGGGAGTTGATTCCTGGAGGTAGAGACAAAAATACTTAGGATGTTTCATCATGAATAAGAAAGAATCTCATTTTAAGATAAGTGTCCTCTTCAGAATTTTACAGTAAAAATTAAATAGTATAATACCTGCTCTCAAATTTAATTGCATGGAGAATGATGTTTTGAAACAGAGGTTTTTGGAAGATCAGTGGGGACACTGATGAAAGAAAAAGTAAGATACAGATTAAGGTCATTAGATGTGACATAGATATTCTTGCACTCAGCTAAGCCCTGATATGTAGCCAACTTTGGTTCTTGAAAAGTTAAGCCACTTAATGCTTGGAGAAGAGATTATTAGGAAATCACAGAACAGAATGTGTCTACTGAGACTTTAAAAAAAAAAAAAGAAATATTCCTGAAGAAAGCAATGGGAAACAATTTCTATATTTCAGACATGTCAAACACAAGGCCCGGGGGCCGGATGCGGACCGTGAAGTGGTTTCATGCGGCCCGTGAAGCCATCCTGGAAACAGTGAGGAAACAGCCCCTGCTGCCTTGGCCCTGGCCCAGGCCGGCCAGGAGCCAATGTACAATTTTGTGTTGGCCATCTATGCTGAAATGCATTCAGTCTTAGCTCCACAAGGCCGTCTAGAAACAGCGAGGAACTAGTCCCTGCCGCGTCAGTCCCGCCCCCTGGGTTCATGCTGGGGAGGTGTCACCCTTTGTGAGGAATGAATAAATTTATTTATTTATTTATTTATTTATTTAATCCCATTTATACCCCGCCCTTCTCCCGAGGGACTCAGGGCGGCTTACAGGTAAATAAAAACAGTACAATACAATAGATATCTCTAAAAGCCAAATTAAAATATATATTAAATAACCTGTATTAAGTTTAATATTATAAAATCCCTTTAAGATCCCTATAAATGCCTTGCCACTTGCCTCGGTCCCACCCCCTTCTGCCAGAGACCCTCAGATCTGTCCCACTCCTGCCCAGGCCCCCACAGGCACCCTTGATGCGAACGATGTAGAGCTGGCCATGCCCACCCAATAGGCCATACCCACTCCATCCATGCCCACCCAGTAGGCCACACCCACCTGGCCCCCTGAGGGCAACCACAATGCTGATGCAGCCCTCAATGAAATTGAGTTTGACACCCCTGCTCTATTTAGACAAGACTCAATGAAGTAACTTAAGCTGAGTTGACTTGAAAGAGATTCTTCCTTTTCTTAGAATCCTTGCATTGCACCAGGATAGAATGAAAATGATCCCCTGGGTTAAAGCTCTTCTAAATTTGCTTTGCTCACATGGAATGGAATGTGAAACCAGAACAACAGAGTTGGAAGAGACCTTGGAGGTTCTCTAATCCAGAGTTCCCCAACCTTTCAGCATTGGCGGCCCGGAGTGGGGGGAAGGGGGGAAAGAAAGGAAGGTTTTGTAGGAGGGGTAAATGGTTGACACTCATGGGAGTGGGGGTGTAAACTCCCGCAACACTTGTGGTGACCTCACACGAGTGGAGCTGTGTGCGCATGTGTATGCATGCAGACCAACCAGCCACTCACACGGCCAAGTGGCCAATAGACTGCGGCCTGATAGTGGGCCGTGGCTTACAGGTTGGGGACCCCTACTCTAATCCAAACCCTGAACAAGCAGGAGACCCTATACCAGGGGTGTTAAGCCGGCCAATGGGCCGGACGTGTCATGTGGAAGCCGCACCTACCCCATTTCTGGCAATGGCAAAACTGTCCCGATACATTACGCGACATCACATGATGTCACGAGTTTGACATGTTTGTCCTATACCACTACAGACAAATGGCTGTCCAGCCTCTTCTTAAAAACATCCAGTGATGGAGCACCCATAACTACTGAAGGCAAACTGTTCCACTGGTTAATTGTTCTCACTGTCAGGAAATTTCTCCTTAGTTCTAGCTTGCATCTCTCCTTGATTAGTTGCTTCTTGTCCTGCCTTCTGGTGCTTTGGAGAATAGGTTGACCACCTCTTCTTTGTGGAATCTCCTCAAATATTGGAACACTGCTGTCATGTTATCCCTAGTCCTTCTTTTCACTAGACTAGACAAACCTAATTCCTGCATCTGTTCTTCCTATATTTTAGCCTCCAGCCCCCTAATCATCTTTGTTGCTCTTTTCTGCACTCTTTCCAGAGTCTCTACATACAGTATGTTTTATAATATGCTGACCAAAACTGGATGCAATATTCTAAGTGTAGTCTTACTAACACTTTGTAAAGTAGTACTAATACTTCACATGATCTTAAATCTGTCCCTCTGTTAATATAACAGGATTGCATAATTATCGTAATGCATTACTAACCATGGACTTACATTTGCTAATATTTCATAAATTCCCATCACATATCTTGTCAGATACAGTAAGTGGTAGTGAAAATAATAAACACTGAAAAGATTTCAATTTGAAAGGGAAAACCTACAGTATGTATCTTCAGCCACAGATATGTTTGTTTTCTGGGGAACCCAATTCAGAGAAGGTAGAGATTGTCAAATGTTAAGTACATTTACTTAATAATCTTGAACGGACTTTGATTTATTTTCAACATAAATAACTGCAGTAATGCAAATATAATGCAGACTGAACTTCAAATAGGTATTCAAAATTATATTAAAAAAAACCCACTGAAATATATGGGGAAAGAAATAATGGTAATAAATCAGTGCAGTGTAAATGTTACAAATGTATATTTTGTTACTGGATCTTGCTGGAATTGGTCCATTATTTTCTTTCTCACTCATTTACTTTTTTTGTGGTGTGATGCTTTCCTCAACATGATATTTGACCAGATGGTCTATGATAAAGATACAGGAAAGCAGGCTGTTGGGTGAGTGGATTATAGAAATATTCAACCCAGAACTGGATGAGATTAGTATCTTTCTTTGGCAAACCTGAATTGTATCTGACAAAATCCTTTCTTTAAACACCGTGTAAGCTTTGCAGATTTTAGCTGCCAACTCTTATCTCTGGGTTTTCATGTGTGAAGAAAGTTTCCANGTATTTATAAAACAATTAACAGTTACCAGAGACAAATGACATCTAGAAGCACCCAAAATTAGACAGCAAGAGGAAAAGTTAAAAAAAAAAAAGCAAAAGGAAGTTACACAGTGACAAATACCAGGAGTAGATCCAACCAATGTCTGGAGGGGCTGCATTAGAATTCACACTACCAGACAGCCAACTGCTTCAGAGTGAAGGTTAATCATTTTTTTGTTTGTTTTCCCACTTTGAGAAAAACCAGCCCTGGATCTGAAATATAGAAATGTTTTTTTTCCCCCTTCAAGAACAGTCATTAAAAATGCTTCCTCTTTTGTGCCATTTTTTAAAAATGAATTTGGAAGAGGAATTGAGGCTTTATCTACAAAGACAAGCACAGTGTTTTTGCTGTGAGATCAGTTACAAACATCCTCCAGCAGCTTCCATCACTAAAGTATGGCTTCATGAGGGTCAAACCATGAGAACTGAGGCTCACATTTGTGTAATCAGTAAGAAGCTCTTTGATGAATTACAAGCTTACCCCCAAATGGTCTTTTTCTGTTTAAATGAATCAGCTTTCATTGGCACTGCCAAGTAAGTTCCTGGCTTGTCATGTGAGTTTCAATGTTCTTTTTCAATAATACAACTATAAGTCTCCCACCTCACATACAGAATTTATTTTCCCATTGACAGAGAGGGTTTTCTCTCTCTCTCTCTCTCTCTCTCTCTAATGTCTCTTCTCTATTGCATAATTGATAGGCAGATATTTCTTGTCAACTTTGAGAATCAGCCTTGAGGATGAATCAACTTTGCATTGCAATTCATTCTGGACCTCCAGTTAATGATTTTTTTCTGATGTATTTTATTCTTCTTTTTATTTCTTTACTTTTTTCATTTTATTAGGGAGTTACATGGAGGCATGTTGTATGGATAATAAAGGCTGCAGTAATCAAGAAAAGAGAAATACAGTTGTTGGCTATTGTTAAGGCAACTAACTCCTTTGAGGCAGGATTTTGTTTTTGATTTGTTGGGTAAGGAATTAATGAGCTGAGGACAGAAGGTGATGGAATAAAAGTTTGGGAACTCACCTGTTCATTCACTCAGAACAGGATGCAAAGAAAGTTGGCTGGTGTGATGCTGCAAACTGTAGGCAAGTGTTGTGTGGTGACTTGAAGACAAAGAATTTCGTAAGTAGAACGTAATTTCTGGTGCCTCATGTTGTTTTCTTGGCAATAATAGGGGAAGTCCTTATTTTTCATGATGATAATGATCTTTCCTACAATCTGGTGCCCTCTTATCCAAGTATTAGTAAGGCGTTACCTGACTTATTGTTTTCAATCAGCTAACAAATGTATCTTTTTATTTTTTTAGATTTTTATTGAATAATGTAGATTTTTTTTAAAAAAGAAACATGTAGAAGGATTAAAAGAATAAAATATGCTTAGTAAACTACAAATGCATCTTTTATATATCCAATCCCAATCCATTTCTTCATGGGTGTGAAATGAAAAGGGTTGTCTGTGAACTTACAGTTCTTGCTGGAGTTAGGAGAAGAAGGAAAGTAAATCAAAAGAAAATAGTTACAGGAGGTAGAATTATTTAGAAGATTGGATGGTGAGTACAGCAAAACTCTGGAAAGCAGGGAGGTGATTCCTGGAGGTAGAGACAAAAATACTTAGGATGTTCATCATGAATAAGAAAAAATCTCATTTTAAGATAAGTGTCCTCTTCAGAATTTTACAGTAAAAATTAAATAGTATAATACGTGCTCTCAAATGTAATTGCATGGAGAATGATGTTTTGAAACAGAGGTTTTTGGAAGATCAGTGGGGACACTGATGAAAGAAAAAGTAAGATACAGATTAAGGTCATTACATGTGACATAGATATTCTTGCACTCAGCTAAGCCCTGATATGTAGCCAACTTTGGTTCTTGAAAAAAGTTAAGCCACTTAATGCTTGGATAAGAGATTATTAGGAAATCACAGAACAGAATGTGTTTATTGAGACTTTTTTTTTTTAAAAAGAAATATTCCTGAAGAAAGCAAGCAATGGAAAACAATTTCTATATTTCAGACATGTCAAACACAAGGCCTGGGGGCCAGATGCGGCCCGTGAAGTGGTTTCATGCGGCCCGTGAAGCCATCCTGGAAACAGTGAGGGAACGGCCCCCGCTGCCTTGGCCCCAGCCCAGGCCAGCCGGGAGCCAATGTACAATTTTGTGGTGGCCATCTATGCTGAAACGCATTCAGTCTTAGCTCCACAAGGCCGTCTAGAAACAGCGAGGAACTAGCCCCTGCTGCGTCGGTCCCGCCTCCTGGGTGCATGCTGGGGAGGTGTCACCCTTTGTGAGGAATGAAGAAATGCCTTGCCGCTTGCCCCGGTCCCACCCCTTCTGCCAGAGACCCTCAGATCTGTCCCACTCCTGCCCAGGCCCCCATAGGCACCCTTGACGCGAACGATGTAGAGCTGGCCACGCCCACCCAGTAGGCCATACCCACTCCATCCACACCCACCCAGTAGGCCGCACCCACCCTGGCCACACCCACCTGGCCCCCTGAGGGCAACCACAATGCTGATGCGGCCCTCAATGAAATTGAGTTTGACACCCCTGCTCTATTTAGACAAGACTCCATGAAGTAACCTAAGCTGAGTTGACTTGAAAGAGATTCTTCCTTTTCTTAGAATCCTTGCATTGCACCAGGATAGAATGAAAATGATCCCCTGGGTTAAAGCTCTTCTAAATTTGCTTTGCTCACATGGAATGGAATGTGAAACCAGAACAATAGAGTTGGAAGAGACCTTGGAGATTCTCTAATCCAGAGTTCCCCAACCTTTCAACATTGGCGGCCCAGAGCGGGGGGAAGGGGGGAAAGAAAGGAAGGTTTTTTAGGAGGGGTAAATGGTTGATACTCATGCGAGTGGGGCTGTAAACTCCCGCAACACTCATGGTGACCCTCACATGAGTGGAGCTGTGTTCACATGTGTATGCATGCAGACCAACCAGCCACTCACACGGCCAAGTGGCCAATAGACTGCGGCCTGATAGTGGGCCGTGGCTTACAGGTTGGGGACCCCTACTCTAATCCAAACCCTGAACAAGCAGGAGACCCTATACTAGGGGTGTTAAGCCGGCCCATGGGCCGGATGCGTCATGTAGAAGCCGCACCCACCCCTTTTCGGCAATGGCAAAACTGTCCTGATACATTGCATGATGTCACATGACATTGCGAGTTTGACATGTCTGTCCTATACCACTCCAGACAAATGGCTGTCCAGCCTCTTCTTAAAAAAACATCCAATGATGGAGCACTCATAACTACTGAAGACAAACTGTTCCACTGGTTAATTGTTCTCACTGTCAGGAAATTTCTCCTTAGTTCTAGGTTGCATCTCTCCTTGATTAGTTGCTTCTTGTCTTACCTTCTGGTGCTTTGGAGAATAGCTTGACCATCTCTTCTTTGTGGAATCTCCTCAAATATTGGAACACTGCTGTCATGTTATCCCTAGTCCTTCTTTTCACTAGACTAGACAAACCTAATTCCTGCAACTGTTCTTCTATTTTAGCCTCCAGCCCCCAATCATCTTTGTTGCTCTTTTCTGCACTCTTTCCAGAGTCTCTACATATGTTTTATAATATGCTGACCAAAACTGGATGCAATATTCTAAGTGTAGTCTTACTAACACTTTGTAAAGCAGTACTAATACTTCACATGATCTTAAATCTATCCCTCTGTTAATATAACAGGATTGCATAATTATCATAATGCATTACTAGCCATGGACTTACATTTGCTAATATTTCATAAATTCCCATCACATATCTTGTCAGATACAGTAAGTGGTAGTGAAAATAATAAAAACTGAAAAGATTTCAATTTGAAAGGGAAAACCTACAGTATGTATCTTCAGCCACAGATATGTTTGTTTTCTGGGGAACCCAATTCAGAGAAGGTAGAGATTGTCAAATGTTAAGTACATTTACTTAATAATCTTGAACGGACTTTGATTTATTTTCAACATAAATAACTGCAGTAATGCAAATATAATGCAGACTGAATTTCAAATAGGTATTCAAAATTATAAAAAAAACCCACTGAAATATATGGGGAAAGAAATAATGGTAATAAATCAGTGCAGTGTAAATGTTACAAATGTATATTTTGTTACTGGATCTTGCTGGAATTGGTCCATTATTTTCTTTCTCACTCATTTACTTTTTTTGTGGTGTGATGCTTTCCTCAACATGATATTTGACCAGATGGTCTGACTATTTCTATGTCCTTTCGTCCGACAACCCACTCACCTAATATCTTTATAAGTTGGGTCTTGACCTACTCTAATCATAGAAAGAAACCGTTTGGACTTAACATAGACTGTTTTAGGAAAGAAATTTGTGGCACATTCGAAACGTCTAAAATCGACGGTTGAGAATAGAGACCCAAAAGTACACACTTCTTTCAAAGGTCTGCTACAGATGACAGATTTCTTTTTAAAGTATATTTGAATGTCTGGTTTGTATTTTGATTTATGCCGATTCAAAGTGAGTATGTTAAAAAGATTACCCAAATCGAGAGAGAGATGGTGGCTAGAAAAGTTTGCATAAGGGCACTATGTAGAATATTGGCATTTTTTTTCCTTAAAATGTGATCCCTTTCATAATGATCTGTGATGGATTTAGCTATTTAGAATTGGAGAATTTTGCAAATTTTCTAAATCTGAACACAGAAAGTATGTTTTATTCTACAACTAAAGATTTTATTTTTCAGCTGTTCCAGTAGTATTCCATACAGGTTTTACAGAAAGAATTGTATTGAACTGTCTTATTCCAGAATGGGTACTTCTTACTCTAATGCTGTTAATTCCACATTTTGTGTGGTTTGGCTTCATTCTGTTTTTCTCCTGATTTGTTCCTGTGAGGTCTTCCAAAGTTCCAGCCTCTGACGAGCTTTGATGAGTTTTGTGAAAAAAATACTTTTCATCTTCCCCAAGTGAGAAAACCTTTTAGATCAGAGTCGGTGGAGTATTCCACATCAGAAGTCAGAACACATGGGGTTCAGACTGAAAAGATGTAAAAGGAATAAGCAGCCAGTTCTAATAAGTTTGGCTGCAAAACTAACTGCAAGCCTCCAAAATTTACCATACTAAATATATAAGAAGCTAAACAAATGATGGCAACACATTTCTCATTGTGAGAGTTTAAAATGTTTATTATAGCCTTTCAAATCCTTTGAAGTCAAAGGGAATCAAGTCTCGATTCTTTTGAAGTTTAGACATGGTTTATAACCAGCAAAACTGAAGGACAAGCATCAGCTTCGGAAAACTGCAGGTTTTCTTATCCATTTAAAATTCCAAAGAACGCAACCCCTCCCCCCCAAAATAGAATTGTAATTTGAGCAAGAACTTGTAAATATTCTAACTCATAAACACTATTTTTACATTGGAATGGGGCTAAGTCTATCAAATCTCAAACCATTCCTCACAAAATTTGTATATTCATTTAAACATACATTTAAAGTAATAAATAGATTTGGTCCAAACATAGTAATTAGTCCAGCTGCACATCATACTGAATCATAAACTATAATTTATAAGCAACAGCAGCTGAGTTCTTATAACATATTAAACCAAAATCAAATTCTATTATGGCTTAGTGTGATAGCAGCCACTCTGAGAATACGCCCATTGAGATCAATCAGGTTTTATTTAATTGTGATAACCTGTCCCTTTCTTTACACTTCTCTACTATAAGTATCATTGAAGTCTAGATCCATCTCAATGACAACTTCTCTCTTGAAGCCTGTCAAGCAATCAATGAAATATTCCATTTGTCTGTCCTTCTGTAACTGTTAGCATAGGCATTATATAATTGAATGTCGAAGAGGTTACTGTGGCATTTAGGCTACTCAAATAAGAGTATTTTTTCCACCAGAATGGAAAATTGATTTCAATAGCTGATCTGTCCTCTACATGAGTTGAGTCCTCAATCCTCCTTGCAGAATATATCTTCAGTTCTTCTCCAATGTTTTTAATTTGTTGTCTTGTAAACTTTCCATTTGGCTCTTTATAAAGCCAGTGAAACTACATTTATCACAAATGGACATAAATTATTGCTTTTATTATGACTGAGAATAAAACTGTTGCTATGATGCAAACAGTTTTTTAATTATTTTTATTTTTCCAACAAAGATACTTAGGAAATTACTTACCAATGGAGAAAAAATAAACATTAATAAAAAGTTGATAAATTCAAGATCGTATTGGAGAATTAGCCAAACAACTCAAGTGTTTTGAAATTATTTTTACCTCTCAAAGGTAGGTTTGAAAAAGGTAAGCTAAGGACAGAATTTTGCATCATTTTATTTTGGAAAAATATTTCCATCAATTTTATATCCAAAAACGTTACAAAGTTGAATCTCACATTTATTATGCTTAGAGTAAACACTGTGTCCCAAATATCATGCCTGAATGCCCATATACCCAGAAATGTGTCTCTTGGGGTTTTCACAGTTTCCCTCCTCCTGATTTTTGTTTTATTAATTTTAATTTATAATACTAGCAAATACTCATCTGGAGCATTCTCTTTATTTTTAAAAATGCCTCAAGGCACATGTAAAACCTAGAAATATTCTTAAATATGTGTGTACAATCTAGAAATTTACTTGGAAGTGTGCCGACTCTCAATATTAGAGCAAAAACAAGCCAAGGAATAGAATAGAATAGAATAGAATAGAATAGAATAGAATAGAATAGAATGGGAGTAAATTCAATTTACATTTTCATCTATGCTTCTCCCCTTGTTTTCTTTGCACTGATGAAATGTTCCTAAAAATGTTTTCAGTCATATGAGTATAAATATAGGCCAAGATATGAATACAGGGATAAATTAGATTCATGTGTATTTTACTAGATAAACTTGGAAGGTAAAAGTGAACAATTATTAAGGGAATTAATTTACAGCTTGACTTCATATTTTCCACTTAAACTATGATTTTTTAAATAAACCCCAACTAGGTGGGTTCATCTTTAATCTTTACTCATAAGTCACAATTTGCAAATTACAAGGACTACATTCACTTCATAAGTTTGGTTGAAGGAGACAAGTAAACAAAATCACATTGCAGCTTTCCTTGGTGTATGGACCTAATTACAGTATCCTCTAGTTGTTTGACCTAATAATACAATAATTCAAATGAGTCTGCCTGGAGAGAGAAATGTCAATCATCTCACTTTTCCCATAATTCTATTTTAGCAGGTATGTAGAAATGACTTCCCAGAGTGTTTTAAACTAAAAATAGTTCATATCCCTTTCATAGATCTAGGTGAAGGTGGGCACTTTTAGACTGTTGATAAGTTTGTTGTTTCAAACTATATAGCCATTTCTTCTAAATAAGCTGGAAGGTTGATGAAAAACACAATGCTTCTAAATCCAGAACAGCCCCACTTTCAGAAAATTCATATACTGTAGATCACTGAAGAGATTTATTTGGAAATAAATATTTGACTTATTCTCCAAAGCACCTGAGGGCAATTCAAGGAGTAAAGGATGGAAGCTTATCAAGGAGAGAAGCAACCTAAAATTAAGGAGAAACTTCCTGTCAGTGAGAACAATTGATCAGTGGAACAACTTGCCTCAAGAAGTGGTGGGTGCTCCATTACTGGAGGTTTTTAAAGAAGAGATTGGACAGCCATTTGTCTGGAATGGTATAGGATCTCCTTCTCGATCAGGGATTGAACTTGAAGACCTCCAAGGTCCCTTCCAACTTTGTTATTCTGTATTATAAGTAGAGCTTAAAAACTTCATTAAATTGTATTTCTTGACCGCACATTAGTCTTCACTTAAGTTGATAGAATTAGATTATTGGGGGGGGGGGAGCCTGAAAGTATAGCTTCTTCAGATCAGCTATACTAAACAAAAGTTGTAGACTGTGGAAAAAGAACCAATAGAATTAACACACCGCAGCTAAAGCAATCCTTTTTTTTTTCAAATGTTTGGTTGGTTCATTCCAGAAAGGGGGTTTTAATTATTAAATTGTGGGGGGGGGGTGTTTGTTAAGTTTTACAGAGAGAAATAAAGTACAAAAGAAAAAAAGAAAAGAAATGTATGAAAAAAATGTTGTCCTCCAACTTTGCAGAATCAAAAATTTTGTAGAAAGGTACATTTTAAGATAGTGTTACTAATTAAAAAAAAAAACCTCAAGTGCAGTCAGGAATCAGGCACAGCAAGGGATTGAGTGGTACTTTATTGCTGTAAGAAATCTTAACAGAATCTTAAAAGCCATCCCAAACCTTCATTTCAAGGACAAGATCAAGGTAATCATCATTTTCTGCTTTCCCAGGGCTGAGAAATTCTTTTACTTCTCGCATTTTAAGGCCAAAGCTAAATTCTTTTCCATCCAATGAACATCAAAATAGTTCAGGACAAATAAGTTCTGCAGTTTCCTTAAACAGCACAAGTTTGAGGCTTGGATAAAAAAGTGGCTATAACGAACAATTTCTTCAGGAAAGTCTTAGGAGATCCTATGAGCCTCTAAGGATGGGGACACTATTCCCCTTAATATCTAGGAAACATTTGCTGATTGGTTTCCAAGGTATAGTATTTTAATTTGATTGAGTTGCAGTGATTTTTCAATGGATTTATTTTATACTTTGTATTTTTTTTTTTTAAAAAAAGGGAGTTGCCCTAATAAGATTGTAAAGGGAGAAATTGTCAGCTCAAGTTGCTTAAAATATAAAAATACTAAATTGTCTAGTTGCTTTTCTTTGGCAGCAGCTAATTTTTATAGCTTTTCATATTCTGCCCTTTTTTTGCTGTACCATACATCTGCATGTTGTCACATCTGTACTGCTTGACCTTCAGATTATTGACAACTCTGTCTTCACCGAAGCAGAAAAGCATTTTATATATTATGATGGGATGGTGCCATCATAATCACTTTTTGTAATGCTCCATCACTGTATACAAAACTCCATATAAAAATTGGGTGGGAAAGAAATTAATGAACTGGAAAATAAAAACCTCAATATGTCAGATCAACTAGAGAAGGAAAAAATAGTTTAGAACTCAAACATTTGTGGAAAATTTGGGGTGAGATCTTTGGACACATTCATAATCCCTCAGTAAGCTGGCTGAGCAATCAGAAGCTTAAAAGATGAACCAAAAAGATCCTTTGATAGTATTGGCGTTTTGATCTACATTTTTGCTCTTACTTTCAATTTGGAATGGACAACCCACAATTAAACATGTTTCTGTACTGATTCATAACACTTTCCCCCCTCTTTTATTCTGAGGATTGTAAATGTGTCATGTTTCATGCAGGCAGAACAATAATAATAAGTTAGGAATAATCTCTTATAAATACATACGCTTGTACGGTGGAATAGTTAAAGCCAGGTTAGAATAAATGAGCTTTTCCATCAAAATTTTACCAAAGCAAAAGGGGACTAAGCCAGAGGGCAGTGTTTCTTAAATAATAAAACATAACTTCCTAAAAATAAAAGTAATATCAGAACCAAGCAAACATACAGCAAAGCAAAAGAGAAAGAGAGGTACAGCTACTTCAGAAAACCTGATGTTGATTGGCAATATCTATGCATTACGGGTAATCCTCACCTTACAACCACAATTGACCCCAACATCCTGACTGGCTCAAGGTTGGCTCACCCTTCCAGCCTTCCAAAGTTGGTAAAAATGAGGACCCTGATTGTTGGGGGCAAGATGCTGACTCTATAAGCTTAGAGCACAGCTCAGAGTATGTTCTCAGAGCAGTTCTATTCAGCACTGCTCTTAACCTATAATGGGTTAATCTAAACCATTGTTGTAAACTTTATTTCTTTGGAGAACAATGCTGTAGAAAATATATCAAAAGTAGTTTAACTTCTATTTAAACAACTCATGGATCAGGTTGATGCATTGGAGTAAAAGGTCATTTATACAAAGAGGTGCTCCCTTGCCAAATAAAGGCAAGGAAGAGGCAACAAAATGGCATTTTAAGAAGGTTCAACACACTTATTCAGGCCGGAAAATATTAAAAGAATAGTATGTTCAACAGTGCCATCAAGTGGTACCTGAAATAATGATTTCACTGTGTACATACACTTGCAAAGTTAAGAATATGCTGTTTTGATCTGAAGGGAGAATCTCAAAATTGCCTTTCCTCCTGTGAGATGTTTCCGTAAATAACATAGTAGAGAGTTTGAATGCTTTCAGACTTAGTATTGTACTTGTCAGAGTGATCACTGCAATAATAGGTAGTAGCTAGCCAAGGAGAGGAAACAGCAATAATAATCTTGTTTTATGACAATTGTGCCACTATTGAATCATCAGTGTTGTAGCTTGGACATGGATCATCACCCATTTTCTTAAACCATAGTATGGTTTCCTTAGTTTTGATTTAGCTTGTGTGATCCCAGCATATATGGTTGCAAAACACAGAAGTTAAAATATGTTAACATTTCCTGCAAACTTGTTCTGATCCCAGTTGGACTACAGTAGTGATTTTAACACTTCAGTCTAGTAAAAATAGACAGGAATTTCCAGCTTTCAAGATCCTTAACTTGGCCATTGGAGGGGAGGGGGTCTAATGAAACATCTGCAAGCAAACAGCCAGGCTTAGAGAGCATCAAGAATTTTACAGTTCATCCCTGAGCTACAGAAATTCTTGGAATAGCTACAAAGCTCTAATGTAATATCAGGTCTCTTGATTTGGAATTGGACAGGACAATTGACAAAAGCAGACTTGCACCCATTACAGTGCAACATCTGCCCCTTCTCTACATGGTTTGTATACATTCAGACAAAAGGGGAGATGCTTGCATTATAATGGGAGAGTATTGTTTTTCTCATTGTGCTGCTTTCTGGGATAAAAATGGGGTAAGGGTGGAATTTGTTCAACTGACCTCTTGATAAGAAGTTAGCACATGTGTAATTCCTGAACGTATTACTGTGATTCACAATAAAAACATCAAAAGAAAGTCATATAGGTAAATTGACTGAAATGGAAAGCTTGTAAGCTTGAGTTCTCAAAATACCAACGCAAGACTCAGCTGCCGGTATTTGAAATGTTCTACCAATAGATAAAATCTTACGTATGCGACATGTAACTCTTCATTAGGGGTTGAATTTCTTAAGTGATATTTCTTATTTAGCCATAACTTGAAGTTCTTCCCTATGTCGTCTTCCACGGAGAAACTGCCATGGAGAAACATCTCTGTATCTATGAATGCATCTGAGGCAGTTCCATTTAGCAAAATAAGAACATCTCTTCCTCCTTAGTAACATAATTTTGCACCTCAGAGGTCTGTAGAACATCGTCCAAGGGGAGTTCTCATCTGAAGACAACAAGAGTTTCTGGATCGATATGTTAATTGGAACAAATCCTTTGACAGTTGCACTTTTCAGAATTTTCCAATGCAGTGACTGGAATGCAAACATCCTTGCCAAAGTGGCGTAACGTAGAAAATAAGTGGGGGAAAAAATGTCTACAATTACATATTTTGTGAGTTTATTCAAAACCCATCAAAGTTGAAAACTCATACCGAAACTGAGTAGGAGAAATTGAATCAATAGAGCAAAGTTGGAAATTAGATTTCTCCATCTTTAATATGAAATGCAGCTATTTATCTGGAGAAAGTAAAAACAACATTTAGCCATCATTCAGCTATTTTTGAGGGTGTTTAGCTTCCTTTTGAATAACATCACATAATTATGTTATTCTCAAAGCACATTAAATATATGGGGGGGGATCTCTCTTCCATACTTTTGAGGGAGTAAAATAACTATTATCAGATACTATCATCTTTCCCTTAAAGGAAGAGCCTTTTTTGCCATCATTATCTACACTTGGTAATTTGAAGCACTATTGATACTTTTAGAGAGATGAAGGATGTGATTTTATGTTCTTCAATCCCAGGCTTTAAGCTTTCAGCCAGGACTGAAAAGAATTCATCACAGTTTTGAAAAAGACTCTATTACTTTTAGAATGTCAGGCAGAGAATTCTTCCATCTTGATAGTCAGAACCTGCACGTTGTGGAAAGCAGGAATGGGATGACATCTAGTGAGCTGGTGAAGCTGGACATTCTGAAGAGGTGTGAAAAATTGTATGACAATCAAAGGAAATCTCACCTCCATCGTGGCTGACTGGAGGGGGAGAGAGAACACATCATCTGTCCTTGCATTGACACAAGAGATCCAAGGCCAGACTCCCTTGAATTCTGTTGACCCTTATCTAATGCCAATGTCAATGCTGCTAACATTGGATGTTCTTGCTTTGACAACATATGAAGATGCAGCCTTTTTCTTTCTTATGCTTTACTCTTAGAATTGGATGATGCTGGGGGAGGAGGCGGAATGTGGTGGGAGTTAGTTAGACATAACAATCTTGTACTAGTGTGTGAATTCAGAGCTTAAAATAAGAGATGATAAGAAATGGCCAGGCTGAAGAACTGGAGGGAAAGCCTGTATTTCAAACCAATTGGAGAATGTGATTTATGACTGTTAATTGGAGGAGGGAATTGTGCTTTGATACTATGTGCCCAGGGGAGGGGAATTCAGTTTTTGGCTTCAGCTATGTTAGTGCCGAAGCTATGCTACTCCCATAAAGATTCTTTAAGGTAAAAAATGCCTCAAAGTTCTTTGAAGAGTTTCATCTGTCGGAACCATGACAGCCAATGTAGTGTTGAATTTTACTCAGCCTCATCAATGTCAGGTGTAAAGAAGCAGGACCAATTGTAAGGGTGCAGCATAGAAGAGTTATTCAAGCCTATACACAAGAATCTAGTCAACTAAAGTTCAAGATTAAATTGGAGCTAGATAAGGATCAATAGAATTCGGGGGGGCTGGACTTGGTTCTCTTGAGGACTCTAAACTGATGACACATTTAACTCTGCCCCCCAGCTCTGCTTGCTCTTCTCCTATAGGCTGCCAAGTTAGGAGCTCAATTTCTGGGGTCTCAGAGCCAGAAAAAAAATGGGCTCCAGAGGACAGATGTGACCTGCAAGAACTTCACGGCTTCTATAAAGCCCTCAAGTTTTGTGAAGATTGGTGACAAAACATCACTCAGTCTCTGCTTGGAAACTGAATGAGATAAACTATCCTTACTGATTGATTGGCCATTTTGTCTCTTTTCAGCCTATGACAATTTTAGATTATATTCATATTTAAAATTAATGTCCATTTTCTTTGGGAGGAATACTAAGGTTTCATCAGATTGTTGATTTTGCTGGTCAATTTTACACTCTTCACATCATACAAATCCTTTGCCTTTTATAAAATGTGTTCAATTTTTTCTCTTCATATTTGTTTCCCATCCAGTGTGTTAGAAGGCTGAAAGAATCAGAAAGAACAGGATTTTGATTTTCCTAGGTACTTTAAAAGGAGGAATTTAAACACTGGGTGAGTTAATAGATCTAGTGATGAATTCATGAAAACTAATAGCAAATGTGAGGGAATCAAATTATCTTAATGATTTGAGCTTTGTACAAAGTGCAGTGCAGGGGGGCCACAGGTTATTTCTGCATATTCTTGTACATTATATAAACTAGGTCATTCCAATTAGTGGTTAAATTGTTTCACAGGATTATCATGCATCTTAATATTGAAATCAAGCAAAACTCTGTATGAGGATGGTTTTATGAACATTTTTGCTGATTTTGAAAAGCACAAATAATTCAGACTG
>NW_015386900.1:371994-428726 GCF_001527695.2 Protobothrops mucrosquamatus
TACAAAGTGCAGTGCAGGGGGGCCACAGGTTATTTCTGCATATTCTTGTACATTATATAAACTAGGTCATTCCAATTAGTGGTTAAATTGTTTCACAGGATTATCATGCATCTTAATATTGAAATCAAGCAAAACTCTGTATGAGGATGGTTTTATGAACATTTTTGCTGATTTTGAAAAGCACAAATAATTCAGACTGTTCACTAGTTTATTGTGCATACAACAAAATCTCTCTCTCTCTCTCTCTCTCTCTCTCTCTCTCTCTCTCTCTCTCTCGCGCGCGCGCGCGCGCGCGCGCACTTAAACTAAATTATTGGAAAAGGAAATTATAGGCATCCAGTGCAATGAATGTTCAGTGAAATTATCATTAAAGCAGGTTTATGCTTCTCACCCATCATACAGATGGCCAATGCACAGAATTCTTATTTATATGGAGATGAGGCACAGTGTAGCCAACTCCAACTCCGACGTGCATATCACAGAAAATAAGAATAGGTTGATGAAGATGCTCATTCAAAGGAAGACTTGACCTCTGAATGAAAGCAAGCAGCAGAATGCATGATGATAGGGCAGGATTCATGTTTGTGAGATGGACAGCTATATTGAATGAATGAATGAATGAATGAATGAATGAATGAATGAATGAATGAATAAATGAACGAACGAACGAACGAACGAATGAACGAACGAACGAACGAACGAACGAATGAATGAATTCCTGTAAAGTTCTCAGAAATTATAAAGAGAGATGCAGTGTCTGGTTCGGATATTATGCTAAACCATGGCATGATTAAGCTTGATCTGATGTATAAACCACAATTAACTGGGCTTCCAAAACATATCCAGTCAATCATATAGCTACATGATGGATTTCTACAGCACATATGAATCATTGTTTATCACATAGGTGCAAAATCTATAGCCCAGATTAACTATAGACATCAATTTCTCCAAATACCTGCTGGCCATCAACAACAATCCCACACATCCCCTCTGCCCATCTCGAGACCTCTACCATATATGATACTTATATGTGCAATGTGTGTGGAAGTTTAAATGGAAAGATAAGTATATGAGATACTTATTTCAGGATCAGAATTTACATGGACAAATTGCCACCCTCAGCAGGAATTGATGTAGCTCAAAATGTAAAATAAACCTCAGTTGTGGGAGTATTTTAATGTTTCATTAAACTCCAAGCATAGTTGGGTAGAATCTCTTAAGTACGGTAAGTAAATAATGAGGGGATGGGGATGGGGATGATGATGATATCCATTCAGTTGTGTCCAATTCTTGGCCATTCTATGACCCGTACGATGAGAGTATGTATAGCTATGAAAAAGCAACACAAAATGCCATTTTCACATCCTCTGATCTCGCACATTTCTTTGGGTTATTCTATGCTCTGGCTGATGCCAGCTTTGATGGTGAAGTGAGTACTAGAGGTGATGTAAATGTAAATGAAACCCAAAGAAAGGCAAGAATTGCCCTTTGGGTCATACAAGAATCCTACATTTAATGTGGATGGATGGAGAGATGGATGGAAAGGGAGGGAGGGAGGGAGGGAGGGAGGAAGGAAGGAAGGAAGGAAGGAATTAATTTTTGTTTGGTACTCAGAGCTTCTTTTTTTTCCTTCTTCTCCACACGTTTGTGGAATATTAGACTAGCCTGAGACTGCTCAGATCATGGNTACAAAGTGCAGTGCAGGGGGGCCACAGGTTATTTCTGCATATTCTTGTACATTATATAAACTAGGTCATTCCAATTAGTGGTTAAATTGTTTCACAGGATTATCATGCATCTTAATATTGAAATCAAGCAAAACTCTGTATGAGGATGGTTTTATGAACATTTTTGCTGATTTTGAAAAGCACAAATAATTCAGACTGATACTGTTCACTAGTTTATTGTGCATACAACAAAATCTCTCTCTCTCTCTCTCTCTCTCTCTCTCTCTCTCTCGCACTTAAACTAAATTATTGGAAAAGGAAATTATAGGCATCCAGTGCAATGAATGTTCAGTGAAATTATCATTAAAGCAGGTTTATGCTTCTCACCCATCATACAGATGGCCAATGCACAGAATTCTTATTTATATGGAGATGAGGCACAGTGTAGCCAACTCCAACTCCGACGTGCATATCACAGAAAATAAGAATAGGTTGATGAAGATGCTCATTCAAAGGAAGACTTGACCTCTGAATGAAAGCAAGCAGCAGAATGCATGATGATAGGGCAGGATTCATGTTTGTGAGATGGACAGCTATATTGAATGAATGAACGAACGAACGAACGAACGAATGAATGAATTCCTGTAAAGTTCTCAGAAATTATAAAGAGAGATGCAGTGTCTGGTTCGGATATTATGCTAAACCAAGGCATGATTAAGCTTGATCTGATGTATAAACCACAATTAGCTGGGCTTCCAAAACATATCCAGTCAATCATATAGCTACATGATGGATTTCTACAGCACATATGAATCATTGTTTATCACATGGGTGCAAAATCTATAGCCCAGATTAACTATAGACATCAATTTCTCCAAATACCTGCTGGCCATCAACAACAATCCCACACATCCCCTCTGCTCATCTCGAGACCTCTACCATATATGATACTTATATGTGCAATGTGTGTGAAAGTTTTAATGAAAAGATAAGTATATGAGATACTTATTTCAGGATCAGAATTTACATGGACAAATTGCCACTCTCAGCAGGAATTGATGTAGCTCAAAATGTAAAATAAACCTCAGTTGTGGGAGTATTTTAATGTTTCATTAAACTCCAAGCATAGTTGGGTAGTATCTCTTAAGTAAGTAAATAATGAGGGGATGGTGATGGTGATGATGATGGTGATGATGATGATATCCATTCAGTTGTGTCCAATTCTTTGCCATTCTATGAGCCGTACTATGAGAGTATGTATAGCTATGAAAAAGCAACACAAAATGCTATTTTTACATCTTCTGATCTCGCACATTTCTTTGGGTTTGATGTTGAAGTGAGTACTAGAGGTGATGTAAATGTAAATGAAACCCAAAGAAAGGCAAGAATTGCCTTTTGGGTCATACAAGAATCCTACATTTAATGTGGATGGATGGAGAGATGGATGGAAAGGGAGGGAGGGAGGGAGGGAGGGAGGAAGGAAGGAAGGAAGGAAGGAATTAATTTTTGTTTGGTACTCAGAGCTTCTTTTTTTTCCTTCTTCTCCACACGTTTGTGGAATATTAGACTAGCCTGAGACTGCTCAGATCATGGCTGACTGGTTTAGGATTCGGTCAAGCATGCTGTCTCTTATTGACATGAGCTACAGATATTTTTCCCACAAGAGTTCTTTGTGCTTTTCACATGCAACAAGGCAGGTTAGCTTTCCCTGTAGAATTTCTTCTCCTTTTTTTTTAACTTATACTTGGAATTCATCACAAGCAAAGGCTAACAGCAGTACCAGGAAATTGTTTTGCATTTAGAATCGTTGCAGCCAGTCGGATCAAAGATGAGATTAAAGTGTATTTGTCTTCTTGTTAATTCTCTCTCCCCCCCTCCCCACCTCATTTTCCAAAATGCAGCATAGTCATATTCTGCTTCATCACTAGGCAGTTTTCAGAGGGACAAAATATCATGTCCTTCTAATACCTTTCAACCTAGCTTCCTTCTCCTCCACTTGCCAAAAATGTTTGTGGAGTTGTTGTTTTTTTGCAGCCTCAAAGTTTGAGGAAATTGGTTTGCACAAGGGACTAGACAAGGCATGTACAAGATAAATAAATAAGGCCATAGATTGGAAGAGAGTAAATTTAGCTCTGAAAAAAGCAACACATCACGCTATTTTCCTTGCATAGAATGCTGTGGCATTCCTTCATTACGGTAACTGAAGCTTGATCATATTTATAATTCCTTCGAAGTGCAATCTTACTTTTCTTAGTGAATTTTTGCTTGTTTCTTATCCAACCAGCAACTTTCCTATTTCATTCACTTGCATATATCGTCCGAATTAAAACTTAAAATTAATGGCAATTTCCTTTCTTAACATATGGGTAGCACCATATTGACAGAAAGAAGGAATAAAAATGGGCTATTTCCAGTCCTTGACGAGCTTTGAAATATGCGTTTAGATACGTTTTTTAAAATCCATGTTAACCATACATTTAGAGATGTAAAAAGAAACGCCACAGAACTAGAGCCAGATGGAATTGTGAGACCAAAAATCAATGGATGCCATTAAAAGAACATTCCTATTTATTAGAAAGTTGCTTAGGATGTCAGCCTGTTAATTCCAGGTGACGTACAACTGGGTTTCAATTTCTGTGCTGTCAGCATAGATATTTGAAGAGCACTTTGCATGTTCTCACTTACATTTATTTATTTATTTTAACTTTCCTCCTGCTATATGGGCTCGGCTCTTTCTGTAGCTCCTCAAAGATGGTCTGTCCAGCTATATTCTTCTCCTTTAGGACTATTTTGCTTTAGGACTATTAATGCTAAGCAAGGTTAAGGCAACATGGTGATCCTGGAAGCTTTATATTGATGAATACCTCTGTTGGCACGCTGCAAATTCAGTCTCAGCTTTGGGCGTGAACTTGATTTTCAAAAATGTTTCTTGGTCCCATGTGGTTCTGAAAGGCCATATTAGAAAGTGAAAAAAGATTAGAAGCTGTAGTCCAGAATTTTGTTTTGAAGTGTGCCTTTCTGCCTAGGAAAATAATAAACAAATGGAGGAATGAATGAACAGATGAATGAATGAACAGATGAATGAATGAATGAATGAATGAATGAATGAATGATCATGAGCAAAGATAAAATGGATTGATAGAAAGTAGAACTGCATGAAGCTACCATTTGGAGCTTTAACATATCAAGGGATAGTTTTAACAATGAATCCTGAAGTTAATTTTAGGAATATCTGCTTCTATAGATAGACTGTGTTTAAAAGATGTTCTGGAAGAGGAACAAGATTGAGACTGATTTGAAAGTGGATTTAACAATGACAGGCTAGTAAGAGTAACATGGACATAATAAACCATCTGATGCCTTATTAATTAAATAACATTTCATATCTCAGAGCAGAATATTACATAATTAAAACTTTTATTATTATTATGTCACCTTAATGTGAAAAATAAATAAGTTTTCCTGGGAGAAGAACAGTGGTTTCTTAATCTTAATCTCTTGGTTTTTATTAATGGGAAATTGCTTCATAATTTTCCTTCTTTCTCTGATATAACAAACAGACCAAAAATAATTAAAAACCAGTTCTATGTTCCTAGATATGTAAAATAGAAAAGTCAAGATGGCTGCAATGAATATATTATTGAAGTCCCACCCCTATTTTATGTGTGTTGCATGTTAATAGGGAATAGGGTTTTGACTGCACAGTCACAGCCTATACCATGACTTTTTTGACACATATGTATATACAAACACCCACACTGTAAATGCCTCTAAATTCTTGACAGGAAGTTACCAGGAGTTAAGCTTAATTCAAAGGAGATTTTGTTGAAATGCTGAATTAATTTGCAAATAGCTCTCTTGCTATGTTTTACTTTAATTTCCTCCTGGAGCTTGTGCATGCCTTTCTTGATAAATAGGACAGGAGAGACATGCCCAATGGAATAAAAAACTATTTGTTTTATAGAGATTATTAACAAGAAAAATAAAAATAAATAAATATAATGGTTTAAAAATATTCTTTGCCTGAAAGTCTGGGGAAACTTCATTAATTTTCTGCTTGCCTGATCTCTGATAGACAAAACACCTATGGAATATGATTAAGGCAAGAGAAAAATGTATCATTTATTTTCTAATATTGGTTGAGTCCCTCCTTTTAATTTTTACATAAACCATTTAATAGAACTGTTTAAAAGCTGTTTAGAGGGATTATAAAAGCAAAACAAGGAATTATAGACACTGTCAACAATTTTTTAGATGTTGTGACTTATTCTTGTAAACCAATGCATCATTTTTCATGTTAAGAATTTACTAATGTTTGTGAAATTGGTTTACTGTTCATGACACTTTAAATGATACCTTAATACTTCATTCATCTATAGCTGCTAAAACTGGCTGAGGAATTCTGAGAGCTGAAGTATACACAGCTTATATTAAGAAACTCTGCCTTATCTGCACTAGTGAGGAGTGAGGAGGTGCTCCTACTTGTGAAATTAGATGAGACACACACACACATTTTGTTTTTGAAGGAATGCAACTTCTCTTCTTTGTCTATGAGTCATTGTTTGACTAGCCGAAACAGTTGAGTTACTGTCTCAGCATGAGAGTTTAATTCTCTCAAGAGCTAATGAGACCAATATCCACCCAGGATAAAAAGAGAGTCTCTTCAGCAGGATAAATTTTTGAATGCTTTTGCCCAATCATGCATATTTTTGTTCTTTTCCTTTTTTAAAACTACAAGGCGCTAGCTGGATGTTGTTACTTCTATAAGTCTTTCTGAACAGTGACACACTAAAGTATTTCAGTTAAGAGAAGCACTTCTCTGTGCTGACTATCTTTTTATGTTCAACCAGCCTACTGGTTCCTATTCAACAGTGGGTTCTGCATAGAGGAAAAGGCTGAAAGAAAAGGAAGATGGAAATTATATACATATATAATATATAATATTATATATATATAACTTTTTCAACACAAAAACTGGTGGAGCAAATGATGCCATGATATAGATATTAATCTAACCTAATTCCAAGATCTGTTCTCTTCAGGGTTTGAAAGTGGGCAGAGGAGCAAGGTTTGGAGAATATACAATATATTTAAGGATGTAGGCCAGGGGTCTTCAAACTTGGCCCTTTTATGACTTGTGGACTTCAACTCCCAGAATTCCTCAGCCAGCATGCCTGGCTGAGGAATTCTGAGAATTGAAGTCCACAGGTCATAAAAGGGCCGAGTTTGAAGACCCCTGATGTAGGCAGTGAGAGCCAGTTTGATCTAGTGGTTAAGACACCAGGCTAGAAAGCAAAAGACCATGAGTTCAAGTCCCACCTTGGCCATGAAATCCAGCTGGATGACCTTGGGCCAGTCACTCTCTTTCAACCCACCTCACCTCACAGGATTGTGGTGAGGAAAACAGGAAGAGGAAAGTGTGTGTGATATGTTAATTGCCTTGAGTTATTTGTAGCAAAAGCACTTAGCAACTGCACTTAGACTTATATACTACTTCACAGTGCTTTACAGCCCTCTCTAAGGGGTTTACAGAGTCAGCATAGTGCCCCCTCGAACAATCTGGGTCCTCGTTTTACCGACTTCGGAAGGATGGAAGGCTGAGTCAACCTTGAGCCAGTGAGACACAAGATACCAAACTGCTGTCAGCCGGCAGTCAGCAGAAGTAGCATTCTGCAGTACTGCATTCTAATCACTGCACCACCAGGGCTCTGGATATAAAAGGTAGGATATAAATAAATAAATACCAACATTTTGCCCACCTTATTTTTATTGCATTTTTAATCAACCCTTGTGAGTAAAGAGTTTTTTTTTCTCATTGTGACAACATTTGGAAAGAAACATCAAAAGAACTTTATACCACAACTGAAATCAGAAGCTGCATTTGAGGAGCTGTCCAACCTGCCGCATGTAACTGTCTCCTCTTTCTTCTGCTGCTGATGATTAGCTGTTCTTTGTACGTATTATCTAGGCCAGGGGTCTTCAAACTTGGCCCTTTTATGACTTGTGGACTTCAACTCCCAGAATTCCTCAGCCAGGCACGCTGGCTGAGGAATTCTAGGAGTTGAAGTCCACAAATCATAAAAGGGCCAAGTTTGAAGACCTCTGATCTAGGTTGTTCTTCTTGTCATCATCATAATCAGTTACCACTTTTGTCCTCCTTTGGGGTGAAACATTTCCTGTTAGGGAAGAATTTGCTTGTAACTGTTCTGGTCTTTCTTTATAGCTGCTGGTAGGAAGGACGTTTTCAGATTTTCAAATGTTGATAGTTCTTCTGTTCAAACATTTCAAAGAGATGTTTGATTAAGAAATGAACTTTGTTTGTAAGGAAGCCTTGGGGGCTGCTCTTTTTTAATTCCATGCAGAGAAATTCACCTGCATTTTTTTTTGTCAGTTCACATTCAGTTTGATGAAAGAGACCTGCCTTTCCAAATATTTTTCAAAGGAAAGAGAATATTGATGAAATTTTCATGGATGAGATGTGGCGTTCTTTCAATTCTTTAATTAGGTGACGGCCCCTAGGAATATTTGAATATCCTGCCTTTCCATTTTTGGCATATTTTCAGCAATCTACAACATCCCCAGATTAATATGTTTCAGTTCTGTTATCAGAAGATGGCTCCTCCCATGATGCTTTTTCAGAAAATATGGATAGTTAGCAAAACATCAGTATGATGGAAAGACATGGAACAGTAAAAGCAATCCATCTGCAGTATAAAGTCATCTCAGAATCATGATCAGTGGTGGGATTCAAATACCTGAACATCCGGTTCTCTGTGTGGATGCAGGCCTGGGCCTCCGAGGCCTAGAATGGACTTCCAGAAGTGACATCTGTACACTTCCGGCAGGCCATTCTAGGCCTGGGAGGCCTCCACCAGGCCTAGGATGGACTTCCGGAAGTGATATCCACACACTTCTGGTGGGCCATTCTAGGCCTGGGAGACCTCCTCCAGGCCTCCGAGGCCTAGAACGGACTTTCAAAAGCAGCATGGGTTCAGCCGGTTCTCCGAACTCAACAAAATTTAGCTACCGATTCTACCGAACTGGTGCAAACTGGCTGAATCCCACCACTGATCATGATCAAGAGAAATTCAAAGGAAATCTCCAAGTACTCACAACATTCAGTGTAAACCTGAAGGGTTTTTGGGTTTTTTTTAAGCAAAGGGAGTTGAGAAAGTGCAAGGTAGACTTTGACACAGCACGCAACCATCTTTCTGACAAACAGGTGCCCTATTGTGATAATGATCTTTGTGGAACATGAGATAGAAGTTAAGATCACTCCATTACCTGTAAAAGACAAGAAGTCTTTATCGTTAATCAATCCCATCTTTGTATAATGTCTAAAAAAAACAGGCAGTTCTTTTTTTTCTTTTTCTTTTTTCTCGCTCTCTCTTTTAGAAAAATAGTGCATAGGTAGAGAAGAAGAAAAATGTCAAACTCGCAACGTCACGTGACGTGTCGCGACGTACCATGACTTTTTTGCCATTGCCAGCAATGGGGTGGGTGCGGTTTTGCTATGATGCATCTGGCCCAAGGGCCGGCAGTTTGACACCCCTGATCTATAGGAACAGCCATTCAACTTTTTGAAGAACATTACAAACTTTTGAAATAATCCATTTTTTTCCTACAAAAATGTGTATATGTCACAGCTTTTTAGAAGATTTAAGAAAAATGTGATCTTTAACAACAAAGAATTATTTTACTTATTTTCTAGTGCTTTTGTTCTTGAACATTTAGTAGTGCTGATGCCACATGTTTATAGTGCACAGACCAGGTTGTCACAGAATAGGATGCCAACTTCACCAAATAAATTTACCTTTTCCCCCATTTGAATGATTCCCTATTGTAACATACAGTATCAAAATTGTAATGTTTCTACCATTTAGTAGCAAGCTCTACAGAAGTAGGTTGCTCAGATCAACGGGACCTACTCCTTTGTAAATATGCATGTGACTGCAGTATTTTCGATGATTTACAACATTTCATCCTCAAATTTGACATTAAACGGGAATTTAAAAAGAAGACTTAGCTTCTACAGTATTATAGTCTGTTGAAATGCTAGCTCTGTATGTTTGGATAAGTGTGTGAATTCTTTTTTTGCTGTTCTCTACCAGTGACATGAGAAAATATTTTCAAATTGTCTTACATTCGTTCCACACATTAAATAAATGAACCATATATTTAACTGGATATTATTAGATGTGATACAAGTGGTGGGTATATAATTTGTTTAGAAGAAGCTAAATGCAGATAATATGAATAAGAATACAGTTTGGTGATAAATAACATGTCATCTCACTTATTCAACAGAGATTTATTTTTGCTATAGGCAAACAGAATGCCAGATCAAATGAAAACCCATACACATGCATACACACACAAAGACAATAACCTTTCACTAAGAAAGGAAAACTTAAATATAGGATAGGATTCTCAGCTTTGGCATCCTTCCCTGAAATATGCAATTTGACTTCTTTTGTAAGCAATCCAAGTGTTCTTTAAGAAGAGACTGGACAGCCATTTGTCCGAAATGGTATAGGGTTTCCTGCCTGAGCAGGGGGTTGGACTAGATGACCTTCAAGGTACCTTCCAACTTTACTATTATTATTATTATTATTATTATTATTATTCTCCCTCTGTCCCACCTCACCAAAACTCTGATATTTTCACAACATGCATGTAAATAGGGATAAACAAGTACCAGTTCCAAAACAACAGGAAACATTACTTTAGTTAAAAGGTTGGACTAGAATTAGAAAGATCTAATACCATTGTCATGTGAAAGCTGAACTAAGAGTAAAGCCTATTTGGATGGTCGTCATCCAAATAGGCTTTACTCTTAGTTCAGCATTCTCCTTATTAACAGCATATCCATCTTATCTTGATTTAATTTAATGTTCTTTCTCATTTTCCTTCATAATTCACATTTAAGCAATATTCAAGACTTCTTGGGATCTGATGATAAGCACTAGAGCTGGTATGCTGATGAGATCCCATTCCAAGCTTCAAATGACCATAGATGTTTCATGTAGATGTTAAATTGCATTAAGGCAGGTGGAACCCTGAGTGATATCATCTAGGTTATAAATACTAATCCCTCAAGCACCTTCTGGGGTACATCCTGACTGATGGATCAGAACCACTGCAAAACAGTGCTTCAAGAGCCAATTTGTGGTCTCCCATTTAGCTTCTGGCATAGATCAGTCATCACGCTGGAAGGCCACCATCTTCTCAATCACCTTATTGAAGAATGGAAGGTTAGAGGTTAACTTCTAATGATCTTCTGGATTCTGCTAGACAGAAAATGTTTTCAATAAAAGTCATATAACTGCCTTCTTTAAGCAAAGGGGTGCATATTCCTCACTCAAAAAAGCAATTGTCATCTCCTGTATCCAGGTCCTGAGTATCAAGGATATAACAAAGAAATTATGACCGTTGCCTTTCCATATGTGTCATCCATCTCTTCAAGATTCAGAACCTAAAAAGAATCTGTAAGAACAGGACAAGTTATTTTGAAGGTCACTTTTCTATGTCCTGCCCCTATACTGCAGTCCAAATCAAGTCAAATGCAATTAGCTGTTTGCAAAGAATGATGAAAATTGATCACGGCAAGCCACTGACTGTTCCTGATACACTTCTCTACGAAGAAGCAGTACAGTCCTATTCTGTGCAAGCACACTGAAAGCAGAAAAGTAAGGCATGTTCTACACATCCAGTGTTGTGCACTAGATTGCACATTGCACAAGTGCCCTACTGTTAGCTAGAACTGTTTGCCCTAAGAGTATCTCCATAGGATACCAACCATCTACAAGTCCACAATATTATTTTGGCTCCTATGATTCTACTTGAGCTACCACATGTTGGACAGAAAAGGGTGATTAGCACCAATAAAGAATTTAAAATTCTCATTGAAGAAGTTTTTATGTTTAGGAATACTGAAGTCCTCCCGTCCAAGGTTTAATCCATAAACCCTAAAAATTAATGTTTCAGTGAATGATCAGTTTGCTACCAAACATGACTTGTTTCTTTCCAATGAATAAAAATATATAGAGTAGTGATGATAATATCTTTATGATTAAAAGCATCCTTCAAGAGCATCATTCTTGATACAACTACTGCACTTAACAAGTTCCCTGAAGGCTACAGTAATTATATCTCTTCAGTCCACACTAATGGACTTATTGATTGTTACTTCTCTAAGTAATAGTCTGTAAGGTTAAGAGCTTCACCTGAAATTAGATTTAATATCTGTCTGGGAAAACAGAACAATGACCACCTATGAAGAATTGCTCTCATAAAGAAACGTGACACCCATTTGGTGGAGAAACCCAAGATTCCTAATGGTCAGAGGATAAATTAAAATAAAAAGGTAGAAAAATATATCATACCATGCTTCTAGAAGAAAAGGGGGTTATAAGCCATTAATATTTACTTATATAATCATTTTATTTGCTCCTTTAATTGAGGAAGCATCTCTAAGTATTTTGTAGCAAACTGCTAGATTTCTTTCTTAAAAAATCTTGCTCTTACAAATCAAGTAGATCCAATCCTTCACTTTATATCGTGTCATATTTTATATTTAACTTGTGCCTTTCCCGTGCCACATAAATTTAGATATATCCTTCTGCCATTGTTTAAATGGTGCATCACTTGTCAAAACAGGTATTGTCTGAAACAAAAATAACATTCTAGGTAAAACATTCATCTTAATCATAGAAATTCTCGCCAACAATGACAGTTATAATTTCTCATTCTATGTGTTAACAATTGTTTTTAAATAACATATATTTAACCTCCTTCTCAGTCATAGAACCTGGCCTCTCATGAATTGCCTACTTAACCCCACCTTGAGGACTTGAGTGTTGCTAGAGCAACATGCCCAGTTCTGTGCCTTTTGTGCTTGTGCCATGTATCCTGGCCTGTTTGATTCCTGGACTGCTTTCCTGGACTTTGTGTGTGTCCATTGGACTTGATTATCCAGAGACTCTTGCTGTACTGAGCTTGGAATCCAGACCTGTGAAATAAGGGGACCTGTTTGGGGGGGTTCAAATAAACACCTGTAGAACTCTTGTCATATGTGCATGTTGGGGGGGGGAAGCAGGGCAGCACATCCTGTAAACCTAGCTCACAGTCACTTGTGGGAGTTGAGTAGTATAATGGTGTGTTGGAATTATCTTGGGCAGTGGTGGGATTTAGCCGGTTCGCACCACTTCAGCAGAACCGGTAGCTAATTTTGGACTTCCGGAAGTGGCATCCACACAGAGAACCGGTTGTTCACCTATTTGAATCCCACCACTGATCTTGGGTGATGTGAGGAATGCTGCCTAGGGCACAGTGAGACAAATGAAAAAGAGGCTCAGAAAGGCTCCCCCCCTTCCCCCCACCCCATCCAACTCTCAGACTATTAAGATTCTGATAATACAGCCTTACAATAAAGTAGAAATAGCTCATCTGGTTGTCTTTCTGCCTGGCCTTCCTGGGAAGGCTGGCAGGCAAGCTGTATAAGTGCTATAAACAAAATAAATAAATTTGCCACTTCTTCCAATTGCACCTTGTGTTTTGCTAATTTTCACGGACATCGTCTGAATCATTCACGATACTGTTTGGAGCAGGAGGTTCATTTCCCTGACAGCATTCCTCTTTCTTTCTTTCTTTCTTTCTTTCTTTCTTTCTTTCTTTCTTTCTTTCTTTCTTTCTTTCTTTCTTTCTTAAACCCAGCTTCCCCTGTTTTGGAAGTCTTCACTTTGTTTTCATTGAAAAACATACGGTTTGAAGGGATTAAAAAAAAAAAGTTTGGGAGAGAAGTTGAAAAAAAAATACTGGAAATGCAATTTAATGGGGCAATGGCAATTCAGAATACAATTAGATTTAATGGTATGATTCAGAAGCTTTTATCTCCAATTTGGAGGGGGAAAAACAAAACCACAATATACTGTGCCTTATCTTGTTAATGTCTGCTACATTATTGAGTTTTATTTCAGGGTGGGAGGAAGGTGGGGTTCACATTCTGAACTAAACACAACACCCACTGGTTTGTAATATTAGTTAGAGCAGGGACATCCACAGGGCACATCAAAAAAAGTCAGCATGTTAGCCACAACAATGCAATCAAAGCTGTGCTACTTTCTTTAAAACAATGAGGCTTCAGTCATATTGTTTTGGCTGCCATCTTGAAATGTTGACATTCAGGTTTACTACTACTTGCAATCTGCAAATGGAATTTTAGTGAAAGGCATTATCACTTAGGGGAGTTTGGAACTAAAAAGAGTTTCCTTCCATGATAATTCTCTATCCCTCTCTGAAAATGATTGACTGCTATAGCCATGTGTTTCAACTGCAAAATAAAATTTAAAAATGGTGAACTAAATGCCAAGTGCACAGGAAGCCTTATCATTTTTTTCATCAATCCAGGAGATAAAGACAAAAGATGGGAGATAAATGAATGTATAGATGGATAGCTAAATAGAAATCTGGCATAGTTTGTAGCATTTAATAATCTCTAGACCCATGAAAATTAAATAAAATAGTTTCATGCCAAACATTTTCATTTCATTTCAATCGTATATTCCCAATACCTCTGAGGGACACAATTTTGTTATTATTTTTATCTTGTGTGGATTAAATAGTGTTGGTTCCTAGAACTGTTCTTCAGCAGTTCTTTATATGAGTAGCAATGTGCTTGTAGTATCCGTATGATTCTTCAGAGTAAAACCGATATTCACATTCCAAGATGCAGGAGTACACGAGCAAACCATAAGCTATATATCTAATTCAACCAATGTTTGACTTTAACAGCTATGAAAACAATTGCTAAGGGAATTATTACCAAGGTAAATAAAAGACTTTCCCTTAATAATTCAAAGCACTCTTTGAAACACTTCTCTTGTTACAACTTACACTGTCTTTTTGGTGCTAAGATTTAATATGCACATTCTTCTAAAATTATGTTAATCTGTCTCTTCCCAGGTCCCTCATCATATGAAGACTTTGCCCTATTACAGCTATGACCAACCAGTGATTGGATACTGCCAGGCTCATAAGCCTCTCCATGTAAATAAGGGATATGATACTATCTCCCGAGACCAGGCTGAAGCCACCAACTTGGAGCTGAGTCGAGACCACAGCTTCATCGCTACCATCGCACGCTCTGCTGCACCAGCTATTTACATTGAGAGAATACCAAACTGATGGAATGCCTTCTGGATGAAAATGAAGAAGAATGTGTGGGAGGGTTCTTATTTTCCCCTCTGTAGGGAAAAATGATCCTTTGATTCAAGAGGTGAAAGGCGCAAGAAGACATTTTGAACTGTTCCAGTGGAAAAAAAGGTTCTCAATCCAAAACCACAGAAAGAGAACAAAATGGTGGATGTCTCAGAGAACACTGTGGAAATTCAATCTGGTGACCTGGCAGTACAGCTTGGTGAATTCCAAAATGTCCTTTGGTTTTAAATTGTTGAACAAACTTCTTGGTGTAAATATAAAACAAACAAAAAGATTGTTGAGTTCTTATATGGAAAAAAAAGAAGTTAGATTTCACTCTAGCAACATAAAGGGATGGATTAAAAGTTGTGTTTGTATATTTGATTTTTCTACATTGCACGGTTCTGATGGAAGAGAACCACAGATGCCACTTTGGGGTATAGGGGGGACCGGGAGGGGGGGGTCTACCAAATACAATGAAGTATTATTTCTTTATAATTGTTTATTAGTCTTAGAGGTTTCCTTTAACATTTTCCCCCTTTTCAGGTTGGAACATACCAAATCAATTTTTTCTCACTTCTTTATTTCTTTAGAATGCAAAATCTGTCTTATAAATTCCAATTCCAAATATGGTGTCAAAGGCATTTATTGAACCAAACGGACACTGACAATTCTGTAAAAGAACCAAGATGCATAACTGACAAAACTTGGGGTGCATGTACATTTAAAACACATGCTGTACATTTTCGAGGCGGGGGTGACGTTTAATTTTTTTTCTTATCTTCATTGTGATTCATTGTTGACACTTCTGTTATGTTTGGGGGTCTTTAAAAGGGGGGATGATTAATGATGCAATATGAGCTCACAATTGAACGTGGAACTTCTAAATGTAAGGGAATGGGAGGACTTTGCATATAGAGATATACATTACATACCCTACCTGTTGAAAATTATTAAGATGGGGTGACAAGAAAAAAGGATGTTTCGGTGAAATGTGAAGGAAGACGTGATTTAAAAGAGAAAAATAAGGAAATCACAGAAGGATGTGTAACATTGTTCGATTTATTTTTAATTAATTATTCTGATCAGTTAGCTTTTGTGTAGTTTTTATCAATAAAAGAACAAAAATGATGGGGGAAAATAAACATATTATTTTGTGGTTGAGATGCCACATCTAAACTAATGATTGAATGTTTTCTTTAACTGTTTTATATGGTAATACCTATAATAATTTAATAAACAAGAAAGATGAATATATGTACACAAGACATTGCCATGGAAAACAATGACACTTAAAGTCACTCCAATTCAGGAAAAAAAAAACCTCTGAGCATCTTGCAAACAAGAATACAGCGTGACACCATAAAAAGTGAGTAATCTAAAAATAAAAACAAGAAGATCCATATGTGTCTCATTTGGACAATAAAATTCTCAGCCATCTCCATCCCAGGCATAAGAGCTTCAAATAATACAATAGAAATGGAAGTGCTTGAATATTTGGTGGAAGACAATTTCAGAAGCAGGAATCCATCTAAGAAGGTTTCATCATGGAATCCCTGAAGTTGGCATTGCCTGATATTTGGGACACCCTTTGACTAGATATCACTCGGCAAGCAGAGGAAGCAAACTGAGACATTAAGGGCCAAAGCTGATTGGCAGTTCTGTAATGATATTACATAGGAAAATGAGGCACTCGTATTGGTCCTCAAGCTGCTAGATACTAAATCAGTCAAAGTATCCAAAGGATCTTCAAGGGCAATCCCAAGTAGTGCAAATTGCAACAATCTAATTGAAAAGTGAGAAGAGCATGAGTGACCAAGAAGTTCCTATTCCAAAAATGGATGCAACTGGTTCACAAGATCTAATTGTAGGATAACCTCCTCTACTTGCTGTTTAAGTAGGAGCTCTGAGTGGAAGAGAACTATAGATTTGAAGGCTGCTCAATCTCGGAAAGCACAAGGTCATCAACAGTGGACTATCTCTGGAAAGGACTTATGAATCTACAGCTACTCTGTTTGTTTGGGATTTAGTTCAGGCTTCCTTCTTCCTTTTCAATCCTTAATAGCCTTCAGGATTTGAGTCACTGCATTTGGAAATATTCTGAATATCACTGGCATGTTAAACTTCCCATGTTAAACGGCAAGGGCAAGAATGCTGTAACACTCTGCTACGAAGCTCCCAAGGGCCCAACCTCTCACCTCCCACCATCATTGACTGAATCCAATTGCTAAGAAAAGATACAAAAAAAGTTTTTCACTCCCAACCATTGCAACTATCCCAGAGGGATACCAGGGCTCATGGCACTGAAACTGCCAATAAATCAAACAAGATCAGGACCCTTTATCCAGGTCCTACAGAGATCATCAAGATGGTCAATGCAGTTTTGATCTCACACCCTGAATCCTAATTGGAAAAGGTCCAGAAAATCTGTTGCATCCATGTCTCTGTAGCTGTAGTCCATCCATCTTCTCAACAATCATCCCTTTTTTTAAAAAAAGGGGGGGGAGAGTTGGAGATTAGATAAAAGCTGCATTAAGTTTAAGTATATATTAACTCTGCTGGAATGACTGATCACTGCCTACATTTATAGCACGTCACCTTTCTATTTTTGTTTAAATTGAATATGCAATATGTATGTATGTGTGGGGTTTTCTCCCGTGTAAGATTAGAAGTGTCATAGCGACGTTTCGATGAAATCACATTCATCATCATCAGGCTTGTGCTTTTAGCTTTGTGCTTTACATTTAAAAATGACTTCATCATGCAAACAATGACATAACTTATCTGGGTAACTTAGTCAAGCACCTTATATATTTTCTTCTAGTGGAATGACTCACTTAGCCAGAATAAGTTTCTAAACCCAATAGTTAATCAGTTCATTTAATCCATAAAATTAAAATTGTACTGGGTTGGGTTTGGGTTAAGAATACACTTCATGAGGGTGAAAGTTCGTTCTCCAAGCTTGTGGGGGAACAAACCTTCACACTCGTCCTACACCCGAGCTATAGATATTCACCACTATTGCAATACATTTCATTTTACACTAGCCTGCTTTCACACATTTTCTTATACACCCACACAAATAAGAATGGTGTATAGCGAGGGGAATGTAACCTAGAGATGACAATGCAAATTCCTATTCTCCAATTTTTAATGGTTTTATCCAAGTTGCACCTTCAAAACGTATACATAAATTGAGGTGAATTTCCTCAGCAATTTTTCTTTTCTTTTCAAAGTTATGGAATGCATTTTTTTTATTATTTAAAAAGCAAACCCAACCATATTATGCACAAATATCTTCAAAATAGCAGAAAGGTCTCACAAAATTCAAACAAGGTGTGCAGATATTGGATATTTGAGAAGGGACCATATATGTTTGTGTGTGTGTGTGTGTGTATTTAATTGCACATTGGCTATTGAAGTAGAATCAGGAAAAGGTGGTTTACAAAAGATTGGAATGCTAAAATAGCAGAAACTAATTTAAAATGATTCCTGTAGTTGACCCAAAGAAGGAGTTCTATTCACAACTTAAACTTCTTTTCATTCTAGCAAGTTACTGAAGTGAAATAATTTCTGTCTATAGCACTTACGTTCCAAAGGGATGTAATTATCTTTGGACCTATATTTCTAAGCAATCTCTTCCTATATCTGTCCATGACAACTCTGAAATAAGTGCAAAACTAGATATAGGGCTAAGTACATTAGGTGAAGTATCGTTTAAAAAAAAAAATAAGAAAGGTTATACAGAGAGGGGAATGTAACTTAGAGATGATGAGATAATTCTTTAGTTTTTAATAAATTTATCCAAGTTGAGCCTTCAGAGCCTCCCATTGTACAATGGAAATGACCTTCCTCACCGAAATTCTTACGTTTTAAAATTTTGTAATGCATTTGTATTATTCACAAATCAACCCCAACCATATTATGAATAGGAATATTCATAATGGTAGAAAGTTTTCACAAAACGCATTATTGTAAGAAAAAGTGTGCATACCTCCCCCAAAAGGGGTAAAAGATCAAATTTTTAAATTGATCCCAAAACTGGCTAAAATGAATTTATGATTAGGCAAAGGACAAATTAGATGAAACCTGAATTAACAGGTGTACTTGTCCCTAATCAAGTCTTTTACACCTACGTAACTAAAATATCACCGGAAAACTTTCCTTCCATAACAGCAGTTACCAAAAAAGATAGAGTGCAGCTAGGAATGCGCTTTTCAGTTGAAATTTTTTTTAAAAAAATATATACATAGGCCAAAGTATAGCAACCTGAAATAATGGGGGGGAACCCCCACTGGTGATAAGTAACCCATTAGTAGCCCCAGCTAGTAAAGCCTTAAGAATTTGTTTCACTAAAAAAGGTTCTAGAGAAGCAAAAAGCCAGTAATGTTGAATAATAAAGACTTATTTTGGACCAGTTTAAAGATAAGGTGATTTATGAGTGCACTTTGATCTTTTATAAGATGGATTTCATTCATTCATTCACTGCCTTTTTAACTTAATCTTCAGCCAAAGGATTTCCAAGATTCACA
This sequence comes from Protobothrops mucrosquamatus, assembly GCF_001527695.2. NCBI lineage: Eukaryota > Metazoa > Chordata > Lepidosauria > Squamata > Viperidae > Protobothrops > Protobothrops mucrosquamatus. The sequence goes on from NW_015386900.1 coordinate 391,394, forward strand.
TGTGATGAATAAAAAAGAAAACATGTTTCCTTTTTGCAATGAGTAGAAAAAAAATAAGATGGATGGAAAGAGGAGAACTTGAACATCAGTTCTTTGCACTGAACACAAATTCTTAAATAATGACTTGTATTCAGTTCAGGACATAGAACAACCACTGGAATCCCATATAAAAAGTAGTTTCTTGACATTTGACAATCAGTATCTGGGAAGCGTCATTTCACATTACGTATTGGGTTCTCGAAGTGAAAAATCTCACAAAATGAACAGAAGAACCATGGTTGATACTCTTGAAGCCAGAGTGAATCTTCAGAACTGAAATCAACACAACTGAACTCCATCACAGTTTTGAGCAGTGGCCACAGCAACTTTAGAGGACAATCAGAAAAAAAAAAACCTGGTCTAATTTTAAAATCCCTTTAAAATCCCAAGCAGTCAGTTAAGACCTGTAGGAAGTATAAGTTGACTGTTTTACAGTAGATAACTAACAGAATAGAAAGAAGATGGAAGAAGAAGAAGGTGTTCTACTTAATTGTAGCTTGTTCCACCCATTACTTTGGAGTAATTCCAGGTGCCTAAATTCCGATCATTAAAAATTGGAGATTTGGTTTCTTTTATTGATGTTGATGTTATCTTCTTTTCCCCCAAGGATCTGAAGTTTGGCTGCAGAGAACAATCAGGAGTCACCTCAATATTTGCCTTGTGGTGGCGTGGCATTTCACCTCGTTGTAGTAAAGCATTTTTTAAATGAAGATTTAGATAAGGTCAGTGCTTTGACATCCGGGGCTATTTCTCTTGCGCTGTACATACACAAACCTGTTCTTTGTTAAAGCAATTGTGAAGGAACGAGAATGTTCTTCTCTACTAGTAGAACACAGGGATACTTCACTTCCCAGCCTTGCTTTGAGGGGCCACTTGTCAAGCGCCAGGGAAATCAGGAGATTCAGGCAGTTCAAATTAATATAAAGATTTATTGCAAGCTTAAGCTCTCTACAAGAATCTGAACTACTAAAGTTCAAGGGAAATTAGTGGGAGTTAAGAATATAAAGGAATTCAAGGTGGGCTGTATTTAGTTTGTCAAAGGATATGTTGAAGGATTTGATTGAAAGAGGCAGTACCACATGGTATTCCATTTTTTTTCTCTCTTATTTTATTTAAAAGACAGAAAAGCACTTTCAGTTCTCCGGCTTCCAGCCATGTAAGAGCAACCCCTTAATAGCTTCACATTATGCAGGAAACCATTTTGTATCCACCTTTCCAGCACAGCAGGTTGTTATAAAGGTATAGAAGATCAGCATGTTCATCCTATATTATAACTTTTATCCTAAAGCTTCTAAATGCGAACACCTTAGTATATGTGAGTGCCAAGAATGTATGCGTCACTCCATGTTGGGAAATACTAAAACTATTCCTATCTGGAGTTAGGAAAAGAGTTTGCCATGTCTCTTAGTTGAATGAACTGGAAGTTGATCTGGATCGAACGGGTGACCTACTGACAATCAAATATTCAATCTTTCATCTAACTTCTGATACATCCCCATGACATTGCATGAGTTGTTTAGTCATTTGTTTAATGGTACTTTTCTTCTTTGGTTTCCCCCAGATCCAGCATTTGCAAATGCTGTGTGGACTTCTAAATACAACTCAAGAACTAATGAACCTTCAGCAGAACAAAAACTGTCCTATACATTTTAGAATCGCTACTCACTTTTCCACTAATCAGGTTTTTTTTCCCCCCAACAGTCTAAATCCATGTTGCCATTTTAGCTGCAAATAATTACTTCCATTTTCAAGCTATTTTTTCATATCAACTTCCTTATTCCTTTATGACTTTCTTCTTTGCAAATTTGATATTTGGAGCATCTAAAGGATTGCCTCTCCCTAATTGTACCTACATGTCCCTGGATACCATCAGATTTGGTAGAAGAGACAAGTTATGGGTTCCATCTATTAAAGAGTGCTCTCTGGTGAGACCCAGGAAGAGAACCTTTTCTGCTGTGGGACCTGATTAGCCCTAGTCAGTTGTAATACTATATTTTTAACTGCCCAGAGTGAAGATAATGAGAAATGCAATCCTATTCAATGAAATAAATTAATATTTGCCAATCCTCCTTCTCACATGAACACTATATCCTATGAGACCCTAAACTAGCTTCTGTTCTCAGCTCTTTATTAGCACAATTAAGCACAGAGTTAATGTAAATTTTTCATTTTATTGTCACATGGATACAGGGATACATGAAGAACCAGCAGGATGCTTTGGCAAAAGAATTCTCATGAGACCTTTCCTACGAAACCCTTGGTACATTATTTCTCTTCTCCTATAAAAAATTCCATCTTCTTTACAACTGAGATCAGATGTTATAAATGTTGAAATGTTAACATCCTCTTGCTTTTCAAAATATCAAACTTCCAGCTTTCAAGAGCGAAAGAGGTCAATCTCCTGAGGGAGAATCACTTGGATGTTCTGCTTCTCTGTGAAGCAGAGTGAATAAGTGGATAAGAAAATTTACATGCCACATTTATTCAGAAGACCGAGGAAAGATGAGACCATTGAATTATTTATTTCAAGATTGCAAGTTGTGGAATCTACTACAACAATGGAATTGGCAAATGAAACATTCGTGTTCCACAAAATTTCTCATTCCATTCCATGCCCACCATCCACCATTCCAGCTAGGCTGGAAACACTTATAAAAGGTGAGTGGCAAACCTACCATTTATGTTAGAAGACTGGACTAGTTTGGACCATGGGTGGTAGTTGATAGCCCCCAAGTCTCGTCACAGGAGAAGAAAACCAGATTGCCAATTCTGTTTGTAATAAAACCAGCCTCCTCCATGATTTGAGAATGAGGACAGATCTGGCGTGCATGACTGTAACTGGATGGATGAGAAGTGGGTAGGTCATAGAGATCTATCCAGACAGATTTCGTATTTTCTATCAGGTTGTCAGCCCTTCAAAGTAGATCAGTCTAGAAAACCTAGGACAAGTAGATTTATTGTAAAGCTACAGTAACTGAATCTTGCAAGTCGGAATGTGCGTTCCCCATCCTTGTGAGAATTTATCTGAGATGTTTCCTCACCTTGCATTCTTGGTCCAGACTCAGGTATCTTTCATCTAATCATTGGTAGCTTTGTGTATGTGTGTGTGTCCTAAAACCCATTTCCACTTCCTTTTATACAAGCCCAATCCATTGGGAGAGAAGTTGTTGTGGTTGTGGTTGTGATATACTGTACCAGGCCACCCTATCTAATGCTAGGACAACTAAGATGATCAAAGGCCTGGAGACTAAAACATATGAAGAACGGCTGCAGGAATTTGTTATGCCTAATCTAGAGAAAAGAAGGGCAGTGCTAGGCTGCATTAACAGAGGGATAGAATCAAGATCACGTGAAGTGTTAATACCACTTTGCAATGCCTTGGTAAGGCCACACTTGGAATCCTGCATCCAGTTTTGGTCACCGCGATGTAAAAAAAGATGTTGAGACTCTAGAAAGAGTACAGAGAAGAGCAACAAAGATGATCAGGGGACTGGAGGCTAAAGCATATAAGGAAAGGCTGCTGGAATTGGGTATGTCTAGTTTAATGAAGAGAAGGACGAGGGGGGACATGATAGCAGTCTTCCAATATCTCAGGGGCTGCCACAAAGAAGAGGGAGTCAAGCTATTCTCCAAAGCACCTGAAGCAGGACAAGAAGCAACGGATGGAAACTAATCAAGGAGAGAAGCAATCTAGAACTAAGGAGAAACTTCCTGACAGTTAGAACAATTAACCAGTGGAACAACCTGCCTCCAGAAGCGGTGAATGATCCAACACTGGAAGTTTTTAAGAAGAGACTGGACAGCCATTTGTCCGAAATGGTATAGGGTTTCCTGCCTGAGCAGGGGGTTGGACTAGATGACCTCCAAGGTCCCTTCCAACTTTATTATTATTATTATTATTATTATTATTATTATTATTATTATTATTATTATTATTATTATTATTATTATTATTATTATTATTATTATTATTATTATTATTATTATTATTATTATTATTATAGGGATGGCATGATAGCATTATTCCAGTATTTGAGGGGCTGCCACAAAGAAGAGGGGGTCAAATTATCCTCCAAAGCACCAGAGGGCAGGACAAGAAACAAAGGTTGGAAACTAATCAAAGAGATAAGCAACCTGGAACTAAGGAGAAACTTCTTAACATTGAGGACAATTAACCAGTGGAACAGCTTGCCTTCAGAAATCATGGGCACTCCATCACTGGAGGTTTTTAAGAAGAGACTAGACAGTCACTGGTCTGAAATGGTATAGGTTCTCCTGCTTGATCAGGGGGCTGGACTATAAGACCTCCAAGGTCCCTTCCAGCTCTATTCTATTCTATATCTGCAGAATTATCAGACAACTGCACTGTTTAAAACTTCCAGGCCCTTTTGTGAAAGGAGGGAAAAGGCAATCAGTGTTCACCTAGTCAAGGCAATCACCTAGAAAAGGCAATCAGTGATCACCTAGTCAAGAATTTCACAGCTGAAACTGCTCATGTTGGAAGCCAATAGAGCAAGAGCTTTACAGATAACAAAGGCAATAGTGTGCTGTTACAGGCAGGTTTTAAGCTTGCAGATTTGAGGAAATGAACAGAGTTTTCTATAATTTTAGTCCAGCTATTTGTGCATTGGACACCAGCCCCACTGGGCTGATAAAAAGAACTACTCCATGTTGTCATCAACAGTTATTTGAAGGATGGAGATATGCCAGAGGCTCTTAAAGGAATACTCATACTTCAAAAAGCCAGGCCTGGATCTAACAAAATTGGACTCTCTCTCCCTCTGGTCTAGAGTTTTTCTTTCTTTCTGAGGAAAAGGTTACTGACAAAGTTGTGGAGCTACAGCTGTGGAGGGCCCTGGAAGGTATGGATTTTCTTATTCAATTTGGAAATTAATTATGGGTTTTGTTTGACTTTAATACTGATTTGTTCTGTTTTATATTGTGTTTTTTTATAAGCCATGTAGAATCCATGGGGTTTCAGGCAGTAAATAAATCACATCAATACACCTGTCAATAAAAAATAAGTATTCTCCAAGTCATCTGCAAAAGCTCTTAACTTTTAAGTTTCTTTTTTAATCATTACTCCCACAATTCTCTCTGCTTGTCTTGTATCTCTATTTAGTATTTCCAGAACCAGAACAAACAAGCCAGGACAATAGTGATCTCTGTCTGTTCCATTTGTAAAATAACAAAGAATGGTGACTATCATGAATATCTCCTATAGACACTTATAAGATTATAATATGAAGCTAAATGCCTTTATTAATAACCAGCTACATACAAGCATGTAATAATCTATATACTGGGTTCACACAATACATTGTACCTAAAGTCACAAATCAATCTCAATACACATATCACATTAAGAGACCCATATGTAGAAAACCAAGTTTAATTGTAACCAAATTTAATCTGTTGAACAATTGAGTTGACTGAATACATCTGCTAAAACTTTGTCTTTCCCAGGCATGTTACGTGATTTACTGTGTTACTGGATATATACCACTTAAATGTCCCTGTATATGTGTGTTGATATCACTTACATATATCCATCCTGTGTTTATAGCACTATTTGGGAGAGAAACTGCCAGTACATTTTTATGAAGCATTTATGTGTCATGCAAACGTTAGTTAAATGATTTAGAAAGTAGACCTGCTTGGTTGTAAAATGATGGCAGCTTTTCATCTCCCTGGGTAAATATTTGCTGTATATCAATATTGTTGATATTAATTAATGTAAACTGTATCTATAAGTGCGCATTGGATGATTTATAAGTCCCTATCATAAGGATCTGAAATATGATGCAAATTAATGCATATTTCTCATTAGTATTTCTAATACTTATTTTGTGCTGTAGATAGACTTTCTGCAAACAAACATGCCACACTCTGAACCTAAAGAGATGCAAGTTTTATCTTAAGATTTGGTTATGTCTAGTTTAATGAAAAGAAGGAGTAGGAGTGACATGATAGCAGTGTTCCAATATCTAAGGGGCTGCTATGAAGAAGAGTGGGTGACAACCTATTCTCCAAAGCACCTGAAGGCAGGACAAGAAGCAATGGATGGAAACTAGTCAAGAAGAGAAGCAACCTAGAACTAAGGAGAAAATTCATGATAGAACAATTAATCAGTGGAACCACTTCCTCCAGAAGTTGTAAATACTCCAACACTGGAAGTGTTTAAGAAGAAATTGGACAACCATTTGTCTGAAATGGTATAGGGTTTCCTGCCTGAGCAGTGGGTTGCACTAGAAGACCTCCAAGATCCCTTCCAACTCTGCTTTTCTGTTCTATTTATGCCAGACTCTATATCTGATAGACTGATCATCTTTGACTGTCTGGATTGTCTGGACAATATTGCCTGGTACCACACTTCATATGCTATAGTTATGACACCAAAACTATAATGGCTGAAAAATTAGAATCCAAGGATCAGTTTAGGTTTTTCTCTTAGGGCCAGCTCTACCATTAGACTAAGGCAGCGTATCTTAAGAGATAATTTTGTATCTTGTTACCTTCAAATCAACATGTCCAAAAGGCAAATCCTGAAGATTGATTACTCTGCCACAAAATTGTTCATGAAATGGGACGGTGGGGAGTGTCATTCTACTTGTCTCAGGGAGGGGAATCTTGGCTCTCTCCTTACACTTTCAGCTTAAATTTAACTATTTCCCTCCATTTTATACCCTTGATTGACCTTACGTTCAATTCCATCTGAAATTAATTCCAGAACTGATAAAGACAGAGTTGGACACAATTGTTGAAGACTCCAATTAATTCACAATCCTCTTATCAGTTCTGCATCATATTCATTTAGTTAATATCTTGTTAGACCTATAAACCAATTTTCCTCAAAGAGTTTAAGACATGCACCCCATCGTTTATTTTTTTACCTCACATGGTAAAGTGAAGCATACCGTAGCATACTAAGCTTCCCTTCAAAATGGACTTGAATATAAATCAAAACTCACACACTCCAAAATGGTCTGCCTCCAACATAATCTTGATATCCAAGAATGTCTCTTGACACCAACTATATGCCAAAGGATGGGTGTATGTGTGTGCAAAAGAGGTATTAGTTGGTGCAGCTCACTGCCCTTTGCTGTGAATGATACAAAATCAAGTCAGCATTTAAGAAAATGTGAAATAGTTTAGTACTTGCAGAGTAATTAAGAATTTTCCCTCAAGCTTTAGCCGGGATCAAAACCAGGAAAGGAACAGTTCCATAATTGTGTTGCTTCCATACAATAAAAGTCCTTGGTGTCTATAGAGGAAGGAAAACTCAGCAACAAGGTTTGTGCTTCAGAAGGTCCATGTGGTCAGGCCAATTTATCTTCAAGAAGCAAGTTGGTTATTGTTGAGTTATTGAGAAAGATAAGCAGGTCATATATCTTATGAGTACCTTGTCAACAGTCTTGGCTGGTTGCTCAGGGAAGGAGTGTTTTGCCTAAATCTATGTTGTTTTTCTTCATTTAGTTTATGTACTTTTACTGGCAGATATGGCTGGAATGCAGCTGATAGAGTTTGCCTTCTTCATTATTTATTTTTTTAAAACTCATTCCGTTGGTCTTTTATTCTCCATCTCCTAATAAAGTTGCAGACTAAAAAAATGTCTTTTTGTGTGGCAAAAGTTCAAGGTCCAAGTAAATATGGGTTTCTCATGGTCCCTAACTCAATTTGTAGATGCTTATAATACACCAAAATATGCCACTTGAGTATGATTAGAAGATAGATTTCTGAGCAGAACATATCTAAAGGGTTTCAGAAGATGGGGATGGGCATTATATGCCGTAAGATATGTTCCCTGAGATAGCTAAGAGAGAAATATTAAGTGACAAGGTCTAATTGGAACAAGTGGTCTAGCGGATAGAACACTGAAACTACATCCTGGAAGCTACAGAGGTTAATAAGCTTTGTTTGGTTAAATTATTTTTTCATACAGAGAATTCATCCTTGGATATCCTTACTGGCTTCTTTCAAGAGGCAAGGGTGCAAAATTGAGATTGATCGTGATAGTATGAATGAGATCTTTGATCCTGCTAGCAAAATCCATTAATGATGTGGCTTCTAGAAGCCTAGGATGATACGTTCAAAGCCATTCCAACCCTCAGAAATTATCCTGAAAGTTGGAAATATTAAACAGGACGCTGACATTTTCTACTGGCTTTCTACTCATTTATAACATCCTATTAGCTGCCCAAATACAAGAGAAATGAGACTGACACTAACGTTTTGATGGATAGGTCAAAGTAGCAGTGCATTTTAATGATGCAGGAAAAATGTGCCCAGTGTTGCCATTGTACAGCTCACTGTACAGCTTTTGATTAGCTGTTTTTCACACAGAGAAGACATCCTTACTTCTCTACTTCCTCATCAAGAGGAAATAATGAACACTGGATATTATTCCCCAGTTCCCTTAGCTGGATGTTCATGGGTGATCCTGCCCTCAAGGTGTCAGTTGTATAGCAATAAAGGCAATTCAGTTGCTAAAGCCACTACAGGTTGTCCTTGATTTACAACCATAAGCGGCACCAGAATTTACATTGCTAAGCAAGATGGTTGTTAAATGAGTCATGCCCAATATTATGACCAGTTTTGCCTTGGTGGTTAAGCGGATCACTGCACGTCAACTGTACAGTTGTTAAGCAGACCTGGCTTCCAACCATTGACTTTGCTTATTGGAAGTCAGATGGTGTCATATGAGCCCAGGAGGCTGAAACCCTCATAAATATATGCTGGGTGCCAAGTGTTTGAATTCTGATCACGTGAATTCAGGGATGGTCGTAAGTGTAAGGGTTGGTTGTAAATTGCTTTTTTCAATGCCATTGTGACAGCAAATGGTTGCTTAAATGAATGGTTTTTATGGACTACTTATTGCACTAATGTAATGCCTGTATTTGAGACTTTGAGCCTAAACACCTTATTCTGAGTATATTCACTCAGGTAGACTAATAGCTAACTGAATATTAGATAGGTTTATATGTTTGGTTATCAATAAACGTGGGCATGGAAATATCGCATGACAGCTATATTATTCTGAGTTATTCAACAAAACTTTCAAGATGATATACAGTACATGATCACACTAGAATGAGTTTTTTTTTCTCCTAGAAAGATTGTAATTTTCTTTTGGTAGATATAGAGCAATTCAATCTCTCTGTATTAAAACAAACCCAAAAAGCTTATTTTCTTGCTCTTGTTGTTTAAAGACTAACTTTTTATGGTTCCCAAGCAGGCAATTTCCTTATATTATGAAACTTCAGAATATTACAGTTAATCAGCAGCTCACAAGAAAATATTAAAAAAAAATCCAAAGATCTGGCAAAGGTAGTAGGAAAAGGAAGAAAATGAATGTTTGATAAAGATATTTTATAGTTCAGAGGTACATTATTAGTGCTACCAGAACATTTTCTTCAGAAATGTTATAACCATTATTTTTCCATTTTATGGATAACAAAACATTCCCTTTCAGAGGATAAAAAAAAAGGGGGGGAGAGAATTATCAAAGAAGAAGAATAGGATTATATTTACTTTGGTTATGAGAAGCTTGAGGAATGGATGAGTGAGTGATCAGTCACTGAACAATAATTCGTTCACTAATTGCAGTTTTTCAGCCCAACCATGCTTCAACTAAATACAGAACGAAACTAACATGAAGTAAATTCCTCCCATGCTGTTGTTTAGAACATGAAATATAGGCATCCGGGAAAGGCTGCTTATTGCTGGCAAAATGGCTATTAGTACTATAGCAAAATCTCTTCTAGCGGATTTCCCCTTTCACAAAATGGCTTCATAAATTTGCTGAAATATTTACTGCCANCCAAAACTGGCTAAAATGAATTTATGATTAGGCAAAGGACAAATTAGATGAAACCTGAATTAACAGGTGTACTTGTCCCTAATCAAGTCTTTTACACCTACGTAACTAAAATATCACCGGAAAACTTTCCTTCCATAACAGCAGTTACCAAAAAAGATAGAGTGCAGCTAGGAATGCGCTTTTCAGTTGAAATTTTTTTAAAAAAAATATATACATAGGCCAAAGTATAGCAACCTGAAATAATGGGGGGGAACCCCCACTGGTGATAAGTAACCCATTAGTAGCCCCAGCTAGTAAAGCCTTAAGAATTTGTTTCACTAAAAAAGGTTCTAGAGAAGCAAAAAGCCAGTAATGTTGAATAATAAAGACTTATTTTGGACCAGTTTAAAGATAAGGTGATTTATGAGTGCACTTTGATCTTTTATAAGATGGATTTCATTCATTCATTCACTGCCTTTTTAACTTAATCTTCAGCCAAAGGATTTCCAAGATTCACATGCGATGAATAAAAAAGAAAACATGTTTCCTTTTTGCAATGAGTAGAAAAAAAATAAGATGGATGGAAAGAGGAGAACTTGAACATCAGTTCTTTGCACTGAACACAAATTCTTAAATACCGGTAATGACTTGTATTCAGTTCAGGACATAGAACAACCACTGGAATCCCATATAAAAAGTAGTTTCTTGACATTTGACAATCAGTATCTGGGAAGCGTCATTTCACATTATGTATTGGGTTCTCGAAGTGAAAAATCTCACAAAATGAACAGCAGAACCATGATCTTGAAGCCAGAGTGAATCTTCAGAACCGAAATCAACACAACTGAACTCCATCACAGTTTTGAGCAGTGGCCACAGCAACTTTAGACAACAATCAGGAAAAAAAACCTGGTCTAATTTTAAAATCCCTTTAAAATCCCAAACAATCAGTTAAGACCTGTAGGAAGTTGACTGTTTTACAATAGATAACTAACAGAATAGATGGAAGAGGAAGAAGGTGTTCTACTTAATTGTAGCTTGTTCCACCCATTACTTTGGAGTAATTCCAGATGCCTAAATTCCGATCATTAAAAATTGGAGATTTGGTTTCTTTTATTGATGTTATCTTCTTTTTCCCCAAGGATCTAAAGTTTGGCTGCAGAGAACAATCAGGAGTCACCTCAATATTTGCCTTGTGGTGGCGTGGCATTTCACCTCGTTGTAGTAAAGCATTTTTTAAATGAAGATTTAGATAAGGTCAGTGCTTTGACATCCGGGGCTATTTCTCTTGCGCTGTACATACACAAACCTGTTCTTTGTTAAAGCAATTGTGAAGGAATGAGAATGTTCTTCTCTACTAGTAGAACACAGGGATACTTCACTTCCCAGCCTTGCTTTGAGGGGCCACTTGTCAAGCGCCAGGGAAATCAGGAGATCCAGGCAGTTCAAATTAATATAAAGATTTATTGCAAGCTTAAGCTCTCTACAAGAATCTGAACTACTAAAGTTCAAGGGAAATTAGTGGGAGTTAAGAATAGAAAGGAATTCAATGTGGGATGTATTTAGTTTGTCAAAGGATATGTTGAAGGATTTGATTAAAAGAGGCAGTACCACATGGTATTCCATTTTTTTCTCTCTTATTTTATTTAAAAGACAGTGAAAAGCACTTTCAGTTCTCCGGCTTCCAGCCATGTAAGAGCAACCCCTTAATAGCTTCACATTATGCAGGAAACCATTTTGTATCCATCTTTCCAGCACAGCAGGTTGTTATAAAGGTATAGAAGATCAGCATGTTCATCCTATATTATAACTTTTATCCTAAAGCTTCTAAATGTGAACATCTTAGTATATGTGAGTGCCAAGAATGTATGCGTCTCTCCATGTTGGGAAATACTAAAACTATTCCTATCTGGAGTTAGGAAAAGAGTTTGCCATGTCTCTTAGTTGAATGAACTGGAAGTTGATCTGGATCGAACGGGTGACCTACTGACAATCAAATATTCAATCTTTCATCTAACTTCTGATACATCCCCATGACATTGCATGAGTTGTTTAGTCATTTGTTTAATGGTACTTTTCTTCTTTGGTTTTCCCCAGATCCAGCATTTGCAAATGCTGTGTGGACTTCTAAATACAACTCAAGAACTAATGAACCTTCAGCAGAACAAAAACTGTCCTATACATTTTAGAATTGCTACTCACTTTTCCACTAATCAGGGTTTTTTTCCCCCCAACAGTCTAAATCCATGTTGCCATTTTAGCTGCAAATAATTACTTCCATTTTCAAGCTATTTTTTCATATCAACTTCCTTATTCCTTTAAGACTTTCTTCTTTGCAAACTTGATATTTGGAGCATCTAAAGGATTGCCTCTCCCTAATTGTACCTACATGTCCCTGGATACCATCAGATTTGGTAGAAGAGACAAGTTATGGGTTCCATCTATTAAAGAGTGCTCTCTGGTGAGACCCAGGAAGAGAACTTTTTCTGCTGTGGGACCTGATTAGCCCTAGTCCTGTTGGCCTTTTTTAAGGCTTCTATCATCAGACATGAAGATTCAGTTGTAATACTGTATTTTTAACTGCCCAGAGTGAAGATAATAAGAAATGCAATCATATTCAATGAAATAAATTAATATTTGCCAATCCTCCTTCTCACGTGAACACTATATCCTATGAGACCCTAAACTAGCTTCTGTTCTCAGCTCTTTATTAGCACAATTAAGCACAGAGTTAATGTAAATTTTTCATTTTATTGTCACATGGATACAGGGATACATGAAGAACCAGCAGGATGCTTTGACAAAAGAATTCTCATGAGACCTTTCCTACGAAACCCTTGGTACATTATTTCTCTTCTCTTATAAAAAAAATTCCATCTTCTTTACAACTGAGATCAGATGTTATAAATGTTGAAATGTTAACATCCTCTTGCTTTTCAAAATATCAAACTTCCAGCTTTCAAGAGCGAAAGAGGTCAATCTCCTGAGGGGGAATCGCTTGGATGTTCTGCTTCTCTGTGAAGCAGAGTGAATAAGTGGATAAGAAAATTTACATGCCACATTTATTCAGAAGACCAAGGAAAGATGAGACCATTGAATTATTTATTTCAAGATTGCAAGTTGTGGACTCTACTACAACAATGGAATTGGCAAATGAAACATTCGTGTTCCACAAAATTTCTCATTCCATTCCATGCCCACCATCCACCATTCCAGCTAGGCTGGAAACACTTATAAAAGGTGAGTGGCAAACCTGCCATTTGTGTTAGAAGACTGGACTAGTTTGGACCATGGGTGGTAGTTGATAGCCCCCAAGTCTCGTCACAGGAGAAGAAAACCAGATTGCCAATTCTGTTTGTAATAAAACCAGCCTCCTCCATGATTTGAGAATGAGGACAGATCTGGCGTGCATGACTGTAACTGGATGGATGAGAAGTGGGTAGGTCATAGAGATCTATCCAGACAGATTTCATATTTTCTTTCAGGTTGTCAGCCCTTCAAAGTAGATCAGTCTAGGAAACCTAGGACAAGTAGATTTATTGTAAAGCTATAGTAACTGAATCTTGCAAGTCGGAATGTGCGTTCCCCACCCTTGTGAGAATTTATCTGAGATGTTTCCTCACCTTGCATTCTTGGTCCAGACTCAGGTATCTTTTATCTAACATTGGTAGCTTTGTGTATGTGTGTGTGTCCTAAAACCCATTTCCACTTCCTTTTATACAAGCCCAATCCATGGGGAGAGAAGTTGTTGTGGTTGTGGTTGTGATATACCAGGCCACCCTATGTAATGATAGGACAACTAAGATGATCAAAGGCCTGGAGACTAAAACATATGAAGAACGGCTGCAGGAATTGGTTATGCCTAATCTAGAGAAAAGAAGGACAGTGCTAGGCTGCATTAACAGAGGGATAGAATCAAGATCACATTAAAGTGTTAATACCACTTTACAATGCCTTGGTAAGGCCACACTTGGAATCCTGCATCCAGTTTTGGTCACCGCGATGTAAAAAAGATGTTGAGACTCTTGAAAGAGTACAGAGAAGAGCAACAAAGATGATCAGGGGACTGGAGGCTAAAGCATATAAGGAAAGGCTGCTGGAATTGGGTATGTCTAGTTTAATGAAGAGAAGGACAAGGGGGGACATGATAGCAGTGTTCCAATATCTCAGGGGTTGCCATAAAGAAGAGGGAGTCAAGCTATTCTCCAAAGCCCCTGAAAGCAGGACAAGAAGCAACGGGTGGAAACTAACCAAAGAGAGAAGCAATCTAGAACTAAGGAGAAACTTCCTGACAGTTAGAACAATTAACCAGTGGAACAACCTGCCTCCAGAAGCAGTGAACATGCCAACACTGGAAGTTTTCAAGAAGAAACTGGACAGCCATTTGTCCGAAATGGTATAGGGTTTCCTGCCTGAGCAGGGGGTTGGACTAGATGACCTCCAAGGTCCCTTCCAACTTTATTATTATTATTATTATTATTATTATTATTATTATTATTATTATTATTATTATTATTATTATTATTATTATTATAGGGATGGCATGATAGCATTATTCCAGTATTTGAGGGGCTGCCACAAAGAAGAGCGGGTCAAATTATTCTCCAAAGCACCAGAGGGCAGGACAAGAAACAATGGATGGAAACTGATCAAAGAGAGAAGCAACCTGGAACTAAGGAGAAACTTCTTAACATTGAGGACAATTAACCAGTGGAACAGCTTGCCTTCAGAAATCATGGGCACTCCATCACTGGAGGTTTTTAAGAAGAGACTAGACAGTCACTGGTCTGAAATGGTATAGTTCTCCTGCTTGATCAGGGGGCTGGACTATAAGACCTCCAAGGTCCCTTCCAGCTCTATTCTATTCTATATCTGCAGAATTATCAGACAACTACACTGTTTAAAACTTCCAGGCCCTTTTGTGAAAGGAGGGAAAAGGCAATCAGTGTTCATTGTGATCACCTGGTCAAGAATTTCACAGCTGAAACTGCTCATGTTGGAAGCCAATAGAGCAAGAGCTGTTACAGGCAGGTTTTAAGCTTGCAGATTTGAGGAAATGAACAGAGTTTTCTATAATTTTAGTCCAGCTATTTGTGCATTGGACACCAGCCCCACTGGGCTGATAAAAAGAACTACTCCATGTTGTCATCAACAGTTATTTGAAGGATGGAGAGATGCCAGAGGCTCTTAAAGGAATACTCATACTTCAAAAAGCCAGGCCTGGATCTAACAATATTGGACTCTCTCTCCCTCTGGTCTAGAGTTTTTCTTTCTTTCTGAGGAAAAGGTTACTGACAAAGTTGTGGAGCTACAGCTGTGGAGGGCCCTGGAAGGTATGGATTTTCTTATTCAATTTGGAAATTAATTATGGGTTTTGTTTGACTTTAATACTGATTTGTACTGTTTTATATTGTGTTTTTTTTATAAGCCATGTAGAATCTATGGGGTTTCAGGCAGTAAATAAATCACATCAATACACCTGTCAATAAAAAATAAGTATTCTCCAAGTCATCTGCAAAAGCTCTTAACTTTTAAGTTTCTTTTTTAATCATTACTCCCACAATTCTCTCTGCTTGTCTTGTATCTCTGTTTAATATTTCAAGAACCAGAACAAACAAGCCAGGACAATAGTCATCTCTGTCTGTTCCATTTGTAAAATAACAAAGAATGGTGACTATCATGAATATCTCCTATAGACACTTATAAGATTATAATATGAAGCTAAATGCCTTTATTAATAACCAGCTACATACAAGCACATGTAATAATCTATATACTGGGTTCACACAATACATTGTACCTAAAGTCACAAATCAATCTCAATACACATATCACATTAAGAGACCCATATGTAGAAAACCAAGTTTAATTGTAACCAAATTTAATCTGTTCAACAATTGAGTTGACTGAATGCATCTGCTAAAACTTTGTCTTTCCCAGGCATGTTACGTGATTTACTGTGTTACTGGATATATACCACTTAAATGTCCCTGTATATGTGTGTTGATATCACTTACATATATCCATCCTGTGTTTATAGCACTATTTGGGAGAGAAAATGTCAGTACATTTTTATGAAGCATTTATGTGTCATGCAAACGTTAGTTAAATGATTTAGAAAGTAGACCTGCTTGGTTGTAAAATGATGGCAGCTTTTCATCTCCCTGGGTAAATATTTGCTGTATATCAATATTGTTGATATTAATTAACGTAAACTGTATCTATAAGTGCGCATTGGATGATTTATAAGTCCCTATCATAAGGATCTGAAATACGATGCAAATTAATGCATATTTCTCATTAGTATTTCTAATACTTATTTTGTGCTGTAGCTAGACTTTCTGCAAACAAACATGCCACACTCTGAACCTAAAGAGATGCAAGTTTTATCTTAAGATTTGGTTATGTCTAGTTTAATGAAAAGAAGGAGTAGGAGTGACATGATAGCAGTGTTCCAATATCTAAGGGGCTGCTATGAAGAAGAGTGGGGGTGGGTGACAACCTATTCTCCAAAGCGCCTGAAGGCAGGACAAGAAGCAATGGATGGAAACTAGTCAAGAAGAGAAGCAACCTAGAACTAAGGAGAAAATTCATGATAGAACAATTAATCAGCGGAACCACTTGCCTCCAAAAGTTGTAAATACTCCAACACTGGAAGTGTTTAAGAAGAAATTGGACAACCATTTGTCTGAAATGGTATAGGGTTTCCTGCCTGAGCAGTGGGTTGCACTAGAAGACCTCCAAGATCCCTTCCAACTCTGCTTTTCTGTTCTATTTATGCCAGACTCTATATTTGATAGACTGATCATCTTTGACTGTCTGGATTGTCTGGACAATATTGCCTGGTACCACACTTCATATGCTATAGTTATGACACCAAAACTATAATGGCTGAAAAATTAGAATCCAAGGATCAGTTTAGGT
The DNA here is from genome assembly GCF_001527695.2 of Protobothrops mucrosquamatus. Classification (NCBI taxonomy): domain Eukaryota; kingdom Metazoa; phylum Chordata; class Lepidosauria; order Squamata; family Viperidae; genus Protobothrops; species Protobothrops mucrosquamatus. The sequence goes on from NW_015386900.1 coordinate 408,156, forward strand.
TTTTCTCTTAGGGCCAGCTCTACCATTAGTTTAAGGCAGTGTATCTTAAGAGATAATTTTGTATCTTGTTACCTTCAAGTCAACATGTCCAAAAGGCAAATCCTGAAGATTGATTACTCTGCCACAAAATTGTTCATGAAATGGGAGGGTGGGTAATGTCATTCTACTTGTCTCAGGGAGGGGAATCTTGGCTCTCTCCTTACACTTTCAGCTTAAATTTAACTATTTCCCTCCATTTTATACCCTTGATTGGCCTTACGTTCCATTCCATCTGAAATTAATTCCAGAACTGATAAAGACAGAGTTGGACACAATTGTTGAAGACTCCAATTAATTCACAATCCTCTTATCAGCTCTGCATCATATTCATTTAGTTAATACCTTGTTAGACCTATAAACCAATTTTCCTCAAAGAGTTTAAGACATGCACCCCATTGTTTATTTTTTTTACCTCACATGGTAAAGTGAAGCATACCGTAGCATACTAAGCTTCCCTTCAAAATGGACTTGAATATAAGTCAAAACTCACATACTCCAAAATGGTCTGCCTCCAACATAATCTTGATATCCAAAAATGTCTCTTGACACCAACTATATGCCAAAGGATGGGTGTATGTGTGTGCAAAAGAGGTATTAGTTGGTGCAGCTCACTGCCCTTTGCTGTGAATGATACAAAATCAAATCAGCATTTAAGAAAATGTGAAATAGTTTAGTACTTGCAGAGTAATTAAGAATTTTCCCTCAAGCTTTAGCCGGGATCAAAAGCAGGAAAGGAACAGTTCCATAATTGTGTTGCTTCCATACAATAAAAGTCCTTGGTGTCTATAGAGGAAGGAAAACTCAGCAACAAGGTTTGTGCTTCAGAAGGTCCATGTAGTCAGGCCAACTTATCTTCAAGAAACAAGTTGGTTGTTGTTGAGTTATTGAGAAAGATAAGCAGGTCATATATCTTATGAGTACCTTGTCAACAGTCTTGGCTGGTTGCTCAGGGAAGGAGTGTTTTGCCTAAATCTATGTTGTTTTTCTTCATTTAGTTTATGTACTTTTACTGGCAGGTATGGCTGGAATGCAGCTGATAGAGTTTGCCTTCTTCATTATTTATTTGTTAAAACTCATTCTGTTGGTCTTTTATTCTCCATCTACTAATAAAGTTGCAGACTAAAAAAATGTTTTGCCTTTTTGTGTGGCAAAAGTTCAAGGTCCAAGTAAATATGGGTTTCTCATGGCCCCTAACTCAATTTGTAGGTGCTTATAATCCACCAAAATATGCCATTTGAGTATGATTAGAAGATAGATTTCTGAGCAGAACATGTCTAAAGGGTTTCAGAAGATGGGGATGGGCATTATATGCCGTAAGATACGTTCCCTGAGATAGCTAAGAGAGAAATACTAAGTGACAAGGTCTAATTGGAACAAGTGGTCTAGTGGATAGAACACTGAAACTACATCCTGGAAGCTACAGAGGTTAATAAGCTTTGTTTGGTTAAATTATTTTTTCATACAGAGAATTCATCCTTGGATATCCTTACTGGCTTCTTTCAAGAGGCAAGGGTGCAAAATTGAGATTGATCGTGATAGTATGAATGAGATCTTTGATCCTGCTAGCAAAATCCATTAATGATGTGGCTTCTAGAAGCCTAGGATGATACGTTCAAAGCCATTCCAACCCTCAGAAATTATCCTGAAAGTTGGAAATATTAAACAGGACGTTGACATTTTCTACTGGCTTTCTACTCATTTATAACATCCTATTAGCTGCCCAAATACAAGAGAAATGAGACTGACACTAACGTTTTGATGGATAGGTCAAAGTAGCAGTGCATTTTAATGATGCAGGAAAAATGTGCCCAGTGTTGCCATTGTATAGCTCACTGTACAGCCTTTGATTAGCTGTTTTTCACACAGAGAAGACATCCTTACTTTACTTCCTCATCAAGAGGAAATAATGAACACTGGATATTATTCCCCAGTTCCCTTAGCTGGATGTTCATGGGTGATCCTGCCCTCAAGGTGTCAGTTGTATAGCAATAAAGGCAATTCAGTTGCTAAAGCCACTACAGGTTGTCCTTGATTTACAACCATAAGCGGCACCAGAATTTACATTGCTAAGCAAGATGGTTGTTAAATGAGTCATGCCCAATATTATGACCTGTTTTGCCTTGGTGGTTAAGCGGATCACTGCACGTCAACTGTACAGTTGTTAAGCAGACCTGGCTTCCAACCATTGACTTTGCTTATTGGAAGTCAGATAGTGTCATATGAGCCCAGGAGGCTGAAACCCACATAAATATATGCTGGCTGCCAAGTGTTTGAATTCTGATCACGTGAATTCAGGGATGGTCGTAAGTGTAAGGCCTGGTTGTAAATTGCTTTTTTCAATGCCATTGTGACAGCAAATGGTTGCTTAAATGAATGGTTTTTATGGACTACTTATTGCACTAATGTAATGCCTGTATTTGAGACTTTGAGCCTAAACACCTTATTCTGAGTATATTCAGTCAGGTAGACTAATGGCTAACTGTATATTAGATAGGTTTGTGTGTTTGGTTATCAATGAACCTGGTCATAGAAATATTGCATGACAGCTATATTATTTTGAGTTATTCAACAAAACTTTCAAGATGATATACAGTACATGATCACACTAGAATGAGGTTTTTTTTCTCCTAGAAAGATTGTAATTTTCTTTTGGTAGCTATAGAGCAATTCAATCTCTCTGTATTAAAACAAACCCAAAAAGCTTATTTTCTCGCTCTTGTTGTTTAAAGACTAACTTTTTATGGTTCCCAAGCAGGCAATTTCCTTATATTGGGAAACTTCAGAATATTACAGTTAATCAGCAGCTCACATGAAAATATTAAAAAAAAATCCAAAGATCTGGCAAAGGTAATAGGAAAATGAAGAAAATGAATGTTTGATCAAGATATTTTATAGTTCAGAGGTACATTATTAGTGCTACCAGAACATTTTCTTCAGGAATGTTATAACTATTATTTTTCCATTTTATGGATAACAAAACATTCCCTTTCAGAGGATAAAAAAACGGGGGGAGAGAATTATCAAAGAAGAATAGGATTACATTTACTTTGGTTATGAGAAGCTTGAGGGATGAATGAGTGAGTGATCAGTCACTGAACAATAATTCATTCACTAATTGCAGTTTTTCAGCCCAATGTACGAAGTTGATTTATGTCTTGCTTTGATTGTACTTCATTTAAGGAGGGTACGACAACAAATCTTGTACTTTATATCCGTAGGCCCTTTCCGACGAATAACGACCGTTTTACCGATAATCATGATATCGTTTTAGAGAAGATCGCCTAAAGGGGAAAGTGTTTTACCGAAGTATTTAAACGACTTTATAAATGACGGTTTTCATCTAGCACTTTGTATTCCTTTTTCCCCTTTTCCTGGTTTGATGGGATGCCCTTTTCATATTTGGTAAGAAAAATGAAGGGGGAGCCAGAGTGTTCTGGGAAAGACAGATGACCTGTAAATTGTTTGTTTCGCTACATGCTATCATCATTGGTAGATAACCTGGTGGACACTAATCTAGGACAGCCTTTGGCCCTCAGCCTATTGTGCTCAGGACAGTCAATGTATCATAACTGCAATGGGCTATATCAAAGGTAAGCAGAAATGTTATAATAATAATAAAGTTGGAAGGGACCTTGGAGGTCATCAAGTCCAACCCCCTGCTCAGGCAGGAACCCTACACCATTTCAGACAAATGGCTGTCCAGTCTCTTCTTAAAAACTTCCAGTGTTGGAGCATTCACCGCTTCTGGAGGCAGGTTGTTCCATTGGTTAATTGTTCTAACTGTCAGGAAGTGATAAATTTATCAGTGATAAATTATTATCTTTTACTTCTGCTAGGAATTCAGCAGAAGTAGAGGAAGTTGCTTGTTTAAATGAAAAGTTTTGTGAAGAACTACCCTTAGAGTCTATGGAGAAAGGACATGTGATGGGGTCAAAAGAAGGGGACACATAAAACTCATCTCAGAAGAACACCGATAAGATCAGTGCCTGCCTTCCTATGTTGTTTTCTAAAAATACATCCACAACTTAAAATCTCCTGGAAAATGAGTTTTCAGAATACTTAGTTGCATTAAATAATGATGGGTTGTGTGGGAGGAATCATAAATCAGAATTGCCAGCTGTCTTCTATATGATGCCACAGATAATGTCACAGACTTGAAGTTTTATTCCTGTTCAAAGATTCATGCTCAGACTCAAGTGCTCAGCATTAAGGTTATCATCTGTTTTAGGGGACTGGAGGCTAAAACATATAAGGAATGGTTGCTGGAATTGGGTATGTCTAGTTCAGGGGTGTCAAACTCACAACATCACGTGAGATATTGCAACATATCGCGACTTTTTTTCCATTGCCGGCAATGGGGTGGCACAGTTTCAGCATAAACTAGTTTGACACCCCTGATCTAGTTTAATGAAGAGAAGGACTAAGGTGACATGATAGCAGTGTTTCAATATATCAGGGGTTGCCACAAAGAAGAGGGAGTCAAGCTATTCTCCAAAGCATTTGAAGGCAGGACAAGAAGCAACAGAGGGAAACTAATCAAGGAGAGAAGCAACCTGGAACTAAGGAGAAACTTCCTGACAGAACAATTAACCAGTGGAACAACCTGCCTCCAGAAGCAGTGAATGCTCCAACACTGGAAGTTTTTAAGAAGAGACTGGACAATCATTTGTCTGAAATGGTATAAGGTTTCCTGCCTGAGCAGGGGGTTAGACTAGAAGACCTCCAAGGTCTCTTCCAACACTACTACTACTACTACTACTACTACTACTACTACTACTACTACTACTACTATTATTATTATTATTATTATTATTATTATTAATCATTGCACAGTCAGCCAGATGTTCAGACTGGATTTGGCATTTTTGTCTACCTATCAAGTCCTTACCAAGGACCTTGGATAGGCAGATGTGGATGTTTGAATTGATGGCATTACAGATATCATTGCAGGATGGAAACTGTTCCTAGTAAGGCCACCTTTTGCAAATGAATGATGATGATGATGATGATGATGATGATGATGATGATGATTATTTTCATTCCTGTATCTTCAGTCTTCTGCAACAAGGAGACACAATGAAATCTTCAGTGTCGGTCAATAATATTCTGTCCCCAGGGTTCATATTTATTAGAATGCATATAAACATGCCTTTCTATAAAAACTGATAAAAGCATATCACAGAGTTGGTAACAGGTCAAATCTTCAACTATCTAGATTACTGGTAGACAACATTTTGGTCCACAAGATCCAGTGTGGCTATACCAGCAATCACAAAGTGATATGTGTCCATAAATAATGGCAAATATACATGACCCAGGATCGAGTTGCAGGATCCAATCTTGGCTGGTCACTGAAACCAAAAGTTACTCTTCCAAGCTTTTGGACTCATGCTAGAGCCCATCTTCCAAGGAACTTCTCTCTACTGGAATATGTGCTTTGGCTATTCCATGCATTGGATTTATGTGGTGCCTTCCTATTTGTTGATTAGTGTGCTGATTGCCAGCGATTGGCTGTTCTTTCCTTGTGTTGCTGTGTTGTTTCTTTGTTTTCTTGTTTGATTTGGCAGCACAAGGAAACAACAGCCTCTGGGTCGTCATTTTATTGACTTCTGAATGATGGAAGGCTGATCGAACTCCTGGCAGTGAGCAGAGTCAGCCTGCAAGAGTGCATTGTAACAACTGTGCCATGGCAGTGGTTAGAATGCAGTATTTCTTTTTCTCCTTTCTCCTCTTTACAAGTCTTAAGATGCATACGGTTGACCACAAAATGAGTTGGATGGGTAGGATCTGCCTAGTCTTGTTAGCAGGTTATTCCTCTGTGAAATCCCCATTACAATTTCTATATTTTACTATCGAGCAAAATCTCCTGCTTTGTAAGAGAAAAAAATTAATACTTAAGTGGAAATTATCTTTAGAGCCCAGCTAATGTGAATTTAAAACTTGAGATTTTCCTTTATTGTAGTGTATGACAGATAGTCAGCAATATTAATAACATCCAAGGAAGCCTCATGTCACTGAAGATAATAAGGTAGTCAAGGTAGAGAGAGCATATATTTATTTCCATATGCAATGGAGACTACTCTGTAAATCATAGGTGGAAGGGAGCATTGTTCATTGACTAAACTCTTTTTATAATTACAATGAGTCCATTCTTTCATCATTGTTCTGCCATTCTTGCATTATCTTGGCCTCTGAGCTACTTCAAGACCATGAGAAAGTGAATAAAGAATTCTGTACGTGTGTAATATCTTCTGTGCTAGAAGGAAGTGTAACTTGCTCCATGGCTTGCCTTGTCAGAGTTGGTTGGAATGTTGTTTTCTTCTTGGTAGTTGCTTGATTAGGCTGTTGCTTACTATGGGATTGTTTATCTGAGTTGGTAGTTCCAAAGCAGTATTGTTTACTGCTCTGATTATTGGTCTGGTATTAATCCTGGTGTGAATCCCTGCTTATCTTGATCAGGGGGCTGGACTAGGAGACCTCCAAGGTTCCTTCCAGCTCTATTCTATTCTATTCTATTCTATTCTATTCTATTCTATTCTATTCTATTCTATTCTATTCTTATCTGGGTATTGATTGCTGGAAGGATCTGTTTTGGCCTTTGGTTTCTTTTTACTTTTTGATTGTCTCTTTTGAAAGGTATGTAAATGTTGTTTATCTCTATGTGCCTATTGATGGTCGATTTGTCTGAGGGCCAGACTTCCAGGATTTCTCTAGCATTTTTTAGACATAGGTTGGTCCAGGATGATCACAGTTTTTTCCTAGTTGAAACTATGTTTAAGTCTGTACATGTGTTGTACAATTAAGAATTTTCATCATGAGTTCTGACTGCTAATTCAGATTTTCTAAGTGCATCCTCTCTAAAGGACGTAAGTTATTTGTTTTTACATTCCCTCCAAGCTGCTTTTGCTTATATTTGTTTTTTAAACCATATTTATGACTGGGGAGAAGCATAGTGAAGACACAAATAACTGAAACACCTTGGAACAAACATACTTACACACATCACATCAAGAGCATAACTGCATTCCCTGACCCTCTTTCTTCTCCCTTTTATATTATTGTCTATTTAGAGTCATGTTTGGTGAGATAAGTAGCTAAATAAATTAATAAATGAATATAACTTATTTCAACACCCAGCATTCCTAACTTTCTGAACCATCATTCTGATAGTAGCAATCACTATAAAACATAAGTACAATCAAAGCTTGTAATCTCATGTATATGTTCAAATAGAATGTAATAAAGAAACTAATAAAAAAGCTCATGCCTGGCCCTGGGAAAAAAAGAGAAAACCTAACGGTTTGAAAAGGGGGTTGGACAATTATTTATCAGCCACTAATGAACACTCTCAGCAGCTTTACAAGAGAAGCAATATTTATTGGTATGCATCGATACAGATGTTTTATAAATGAAGGCAAAAGACAAAGTAGAAAGTCATCAAAAACAATATTATTACAACTTAAAATATCCCAAACAAGCCACAACGAAATTATAGGGAGCGGAAGCTAAATTCAACTGTTTACTCCTACAATATATTTTAGATGCGGATCAAGCTATCTTTCCCTCTAGCTAGCAACAAAGTTGAAAAACCCATTAGTGCTCTAGAGAGTAATGAAGAAAAACATTTGTGATGTTGTCGTGGGCAATCAATTTGTCCCTTTCTAAGCAAAGTGTTTGGACTTATTATTAATGTAACATGCTTGATCTCCAAAGTGTACAAAAATGCAAAATATTTATTAATAGGGCAAGGAATAATAACATGCAGTGCTTCCAAACAAAAGTGTTTATCTCAAAACACCACGTTCCATTAACGCCGACTCTTTTATAACAATGAACAAAGTCTGCTATTTCAATATGTTAATGCTTGTACTTCTTTTCACGTCTGAGAAAGTTGTTCAAAAATCAGCCTACATTTGGAATGTTCATTCCTACTTCCTAGGTAAATAAAAAGACCCATTTTCCCCAAGTTCGTAATCCATATCTTTAGAAAGAAAGAAGAGGTTAGGTTTCTGTGGGGATAATGTTTCAGAAATTTATTTATGCAATGCAACTAAGGTGAATGAACATTTATGGGGCATAGTGAGGGAAGTGGTTGTGTGCAATTAGTCCTAGCCCTAATAGTTTACTTTCAGCTACCTGGACCATGAATGATGAACTGAACATGGTAAACTTTTGAAGAAGTTTAACTGCTAATCTAATAACTGGGTTCATACATTAAATAAGCCATAGTAAAGTTTGCTGTTTAATTCCAACCAACTGTGGTTTTTGTAACTGTGGAAAGAAAAATCTTCATCAGGGTCCAGTCCAAGCTGGGAATAAACAAAATGGAGACTGCTTTAGAAAGAAAGTTGTAGTTTATTGAAGAGCAGAGGCAGACAGAAGTGAGGCTCTGGGAAAGCTGACCACATGGAGCAGGGAGTGATGGGCTTTTATACCTCCTTTGGGCTTTGTATTTGGAGTTCTTCCTGCTTGAGGCTTTGTATTTCCTGTATCATAAATTTGACCTGAGCTTTTGAGTGTGTCCTTTTTGGTATTGGTGGGTTAATCCTATTATATCCTAAAGGTCATGTTTCCTGTCCTTAGAGTTTGGGTAGGGGATGTAGATTTTAGGGGTCTAGCTTTTAGCTTCCTGGCTCCAACCTTTCTGAATAGGATTACCAAATCTGCATTTCTAAAAGCTTAGATAGATAGATAGATAGATAGATAGATAGATAGATAGATAGATAGATAGATAGATTGGATTGGATTGGATTGGATTGGATTGGATTGGATTGGATTGGATTGGATAGATAGATAGATAGATAGATAGATAGATAGATAGATAGATAGATAGATAGATAGATAGATAGATAGATAGATTGGATTGGATTGGATTGGATTGGATTGGATTGGATTGGATTGGATAGATAGATAGATAGATAGATAGATAGATAGATAGATAGATAGATAGATAGATAGATAGATAGATAGATAGATAGATAGATAGATAGATAGATAGATAGATAGATAGATGATGGATGGGTGTGAAGGTTCATTCACCAAGATTGTGGGTTGGTTTCTGAATGTTTCGTTACCAGGCTAGGTAACATCTTCAGTGGCGTTTAGGGGATGTCTGTGTCACTGCTCTTCTGTTTATCAGAGCTTCAGATATGATTGTGTTAAGTAAGATAGATAGGAGAAAGAGGGGGAGGGGAGGGAGAGGGAGAGAGGGAGAGGAAGAGGGAGAGGGAGAGAGGGAGATTATGACTTGATGGTGATGCTAGCATATTTGTGGAAGCAAACTCCACATGTACTTCACTATCCTACCAAAAATAGTTAGACCTACAGTTTACTGAATTTTGCCCTGATTTCTCAGTAAGACACACATTTTTGTCTACCATTTACTACACCCCACCCCCACATTTAATCTCAGTGGAAATGTTTGGAAAGAGCTTTGTACAAAATGAAATGACACCTGCTGCAGAAATACTAGGCTAATTGAGTTAATGGGGCCTCCAACAATGCCTAGCAGGGGACAATGAAGCTGCAGTTTATGGCGTGACTGTTTTCCAATTGTGTAATAAGTGGGATTGTTAAAGTTGTCAATTAGCTCATGCCACAAGGTGAGTGGATTTCATTGTATTCAAGAGAATGACTGCAGTGAAAGGGAAATGCAGGTAAAAAAAACCTTCTAAAGGAAACTGCTATATAACTAAGAAGTTTGCAGGGAAAGTAGGGTAAAGCTAAACTACCAAACTAAATACAAGTAGTTTTCTCCTTGAATTTGGGGAGTGGGGAAGCTTTATAGATTCATTTGTGTCTCCATCCTAAAAGTGGTGAAGAAGGAATTCCTATAATGGCAACACTAACGGTCTTATGGTTCACTCTGGAAGATAAAGTCACATATACTTTTGTGGATTATAGAATAATAGGGCTGAGAGGGACCTTGGGTGTCTTCTAGTCTAACTTCCCGTCCAAGACAAGACAAGAGTCCTTACACCATTCCAGATAAATGATTTTCCAATGTTTCTTGTAAACTTTCAGCAATGGAGCACCCACAATTCCGGGAAGCAAGCTGTCTATTATTCTCACTGTTAGTTCCAGGTTGCATGTCCCTCTGATGAGCCTCCATCCATTGCTTCTTGTACTGCCTTCAGGTACTGTGGAGAGGCTGTTTCTGGACAGGGCTATTCAAATTTCATTAATTTAATAGTATCTCTATTCTGTCATCTATAACCCAGATGAGTCACTGTTTTTGTTTTGCTCCCATGTTTAAAACATTGGAGATGGTTTCTGGAGATGAACCTGCCTCCAGAGGTTGTGGGTGCTCCAACATTGGAGGTTTTTAAGAGGAGATTGGACAACCATTTGTCTGAAATGGTATAGGGTTTCCTGCCTGAACAGGGGGTTGGGCTAGAAGACCTCCAAGGTCCCTTCCAACTCTGTTATTCTCTTTCCTCAGGATTTTACAGCATAACCTAGAATTTTTTATTTTTTCCATCCTGTATGAAATAGTTCATGCTTTTGAACTTCTCACCTTTCCTTTTTTGAGGATCCCATTACCTCCATCCAATCACAGGCTTTGGTCTTTTCACCCAAATCATTTGCTCTTAAACTTGTTTTACAATTTAGTCCTCATCCGTTCTCTCTGTATCAAATCATCTCAACATATTTATTTCCTTCTGATCACCGACTTTTACATTTTTTTTTTCCATATTCAAACAGCACCCATTCACTCCTGGCCCTCTTCTTGTTTTATGATGACACTTCAGCAAGCCATTTCTATAGCAGTCAACTTATTTTTATATGACTTCTTTTAGCGCCCTCATCTCCCACCCCCATATAACAAATTGGGTAAGAGCAATTTGGATGTTATTCTTTTTGCTTCTTTCAATTTTTTTTTTTTGCTTCTTTCAATATTTATTCCTGACAACAGACTACACCCTGCAGTAAAGATTACCATTTCTTCAGGTATTTCCTATTTTTAAAAACACTTTCTGCTATGATATGCAAATTCAGCCATTTCATGTTTTCTTTCTTGTTAAAAAATTGTCATTGCTTTTTCCACTTTCCCTGCCAAATACAACTTTGTTGGTTTTTTAAACATTAATTTCAGATCTGTACTCCTCCCAGTATCTTACAATCTATCTAATGTTTGCTGCAAATTCATTTGAGTTCTCAACCAAACAAGTGGGGGAAGCAAGGATGTTTTTCCAAGACAGAATATGGTACAGCACAGTGATTATTGTTGGCACAACTAGTTCTATTTCTTTATTGCTGGTGGGCAAAACATTTCAAATCTGAATAGGATTGAACTCAATTAAATTCCAGATCAGATAAGCCCGCTTTGGCACCCCACTGTGTCAACCATTTTAAGCTCAAAACACAGTTTGTTTTGTACTTGGAGAACATTTAAACATTTTGCATCTAAACATTTAGCACAATCTTATTCCTGCCTTTAATATATACTTCCTGCCCTTTTTTGCTGTTTGTATTAAATTGCTTAGTATGATAAATAATAATGTGATGAGTATGTATATAGGTGTGCATAAGTGCCAGTTCTCAAGCTTCAACCCTTTTCCTACCCTCAAATTTAAATAAAATAGCAGTGAAGGTGGTAGTCAATTATTACGGATAGAATATGTGCATATCAATGCAGCACAGAGCTTGCTATTCTACACATTACAGCTGCTGAACAGCTGTTGATAATGTTCTGAAAAACANAGAAGAAATCAGAACTGAAGAAGCTTCTTGGATGAGAAGCGAAATGTCTTCAAGGAAAGAGTTGCCTTTTGAAAAAGAACCTTTGGGACAACCATGATCTGGGTGAATGAAAATCTCCCTAGTCAAGAGAGTCATCTATCTATCTATCTATCTATCTATCTATCTATCTATCTATCTATCTATCTATCTATCTATCTATATCTATCTATCTATCTATCTATCTATCTATCTATCTATCTATCTATCTATCTATCTATCTATCTATCTATCTATCTATCTATCTATCTATCTATCTATCGTATCCATCCATCCATCCATCCATCCATCCATCCATCCATCCATCCATCTATCTATCTATCATCTGTCTGTCTGTCTGTCTGTCTGTCTGTCTGTCTGTCTGTCTGTCTGTCTGTCTATCTATCTATCTATCTATCTATCTATCTATCTATCTATCTATCATCTATCATCTATCTATCTATCTGTAAATGTTCGTTTGTTCAAAATCTTAAATCTCCGAAACTTCTTCACCGATTGCTTTGAAATTTTGACACAACGTTGCATTCGAATACATGCGTGTTTTTATATACCTATATTATATAGATGTCACACCTGTGACAGGTAAAAACATGCTTTTTTGAGGTGTGACAGGTAAAAACATGCTTTTTTGAAAAACAGCACCATCTGTTGGATGCTTTGAAATTGCCATTGAACATGCAATTCATTGAAACTCCCACATGCAACATTTCAAAAGCATCCAGCATGAGAAAAGTATTGCAGAAATGCAAACTTATTGTTTGGGATGAATGCACAATGGCGCATTGAGACTGAGCCACAGCAACGCGTGGCCGGGTACAGCTAGTAACTTCATAATATAATAAGGCTGGAAGGCACCTTGGAGGTCTTCTAGTTATTGTATAAAATAAGAATGAGGGTTATCCAGCAGTGCTTCACTACTTGCAAATAAGGGGTAAGATAGCCCCCATTTAAACTGAAACTATTGCATTCTGCACTGGGCAGACAGGTTCCGATGAGACATCAGACAACTGGTTTCATTCCTGCTCCAGTGTAGAAATATCCTCTGCAGGAGTAAGGCCTTTTACACAGTCTGTCTCTCTCTGGCTTCTCATCACTATGGTCACACTGCCACAGCATGAACAAAACAATGGGAAGTGAATGGATAGGTTGAATTTTCTCTACATACACCTAGGACTCCATCTGGTGTATTTGCCTTGGTGTGACCATCCATAATTGGTCTTGGCAGAAAATCAACAAGGTCTGTTACCTTGGGAGTCACGTTACGCTAATCCTGCCAGAAAACTAAACCTTCTATAGTCTATATAAGCTATTCGTAGGATCACGTAGCATCCCTCTGGAAGGAAACCATCATGCATTCACTGGCCAGAAACTTTGGATCATATGTCAGTGATGTTCAGAATGAGATGGATATGATTGCATGTGTATAAAAATGCTATAGAGTTTTGTTTCTCTTGTCCCAGGTCTGTCTTGCCAGGAATCCAATGCATATGTCTGCCTTTCCAAGCATTGGTACTATTGCTAAGTAAGCTTACTTAGCATGCTGAGAATTTAGCTATTCAGCTTTCATTTCCAAGAATTTAATATACAGTATGCCCATATAAAAAGAAATAAAAAGGTTTCCCTGTCCAGTTGTGTCTGACTCTAGGGCAGTGTTTCTCAACCTTGACAATTTTAAGGCATGTGGACTTCAACTCCCAGAATTCCACAGCCAGCATTGCTGGCTGTGGAATTCTGGGAGTTGAAGTCCACATGCCTTAAAATTGTCAAGGTTGAGAAACACTGCTCTAGGGCGTGGTGCTCATCTCCATTTCTTAGCTGAGGGAGCCAGAGTTGTCTGAAGATATTTTCCATGGTCCATGTGGCCAGCATGGCTAAACTCCAAAGGCACACAGAATGCTGTTACCTTCCCACTGAAGTGGTACCTATTTATCTTTTTACCTACTCACATTTGCATACTTTTGAACTGCTAGGTGGACAGGAACTGGGCAGGGAAGGGCATTCACCCCACTGCATGGCGCTTGCGTCTCAAACCTGGGCTGTCAACTCCATCTGACAAGGTCAGGTCTTTAACTGCTGAGTCATCGCACACCCCTCATGCCAATATAGGCAACACTTTTTCCTAAGGAAAGAAGTACATTGTCAACGCTGCTAACATCAATGCTATAGATCAGGGGTGTCAAACTGCTGGCCCGCGAGCCACATGCATCATGGAGAAACTGCGCCCACCCCATTACCGGCAATGGCAAAAAAAAAAAAAAAAGTCACTGGAATGAATAATTGTCTTCCAGTATGATATCCAAGTCTTCTTATCTAATTCTCATACTTCTTTAAAACTTCTGTTATTATTGCAAAAGGGTAGAAGCTGCTGATACAAATTTTCCTTCCAAAAAGCCCTCTGTGCAGAGTTCTCACAAGATTTTTGAGATATATGTAAACTGCCCAAAGCAGTTTTATTTGTTGATAACTAAATAAAAAACATTTCTCCTGGATTTGAAGTCGTATGGCAAGTCAAGGAGGCTGTAGGCCAAATGAACATACAATCGCATCACCAGATACTGTCATATATCTTTGGCTATATTGAAATTAAGGTGGACAAGGTCACCATTTAATTATATATTAAATTTCACTCTTCAAAGCGATTCCATACACACCCATGGAAATTTTCACCATATTTTATTTTTTTATTTGAGGAAAACGAAAATACACTTTCATATGTATGATGGTAGCAATTTGAAAAGGAGTGCTTGAGAAAAATGCATTGTGTCCAGTTTAATATATGTCTCCTTTCACCGGATCTTCTATTGTGGATTTCAGAGCATAAATGCAACTGCTTCTGTTTTAGGCTGTTATTGTGGCATCTAAGTTTTGTTTCATTGTTTCATTGCTACACTTCAAGTCAAGAGCTTCTTCTGAAATAATTTATGTAAGCTTCGATTGGGGCCCTTGCATCATCTTCTAAGATAGTGCTCAGCATGATGTGTCTCAGGCAAGTAATTTAGGAACACTATATCCTATCTCACTTCCAGTTTTCTTACATTGCCTGCAACTCTCTTCATTTATTAGTTCCATGCTTTTATTGCCAAGTCCCCATAGTGCATCTCTGACCCGCCATTAGCAAATGCACTCATAACAGAATCATTGATCACCTTCCCAGGCGTCTATGATGTGATTAATGAAATATGCAAAAGGAACAAAATTGTACCCAGAATCGATTTCTGGAGTTTCTTAATGATGTGTTGTTCAAATAGGAACGATTCATTTATTTGCTTGTCTCCCAAGTTTTTTTCCCCCCAACTATTTTTCAACAATCTGTAAGAACTTGCATTAAACAGCACTGGGTATTTGCCTTAGAGTCTCAAAGTACTTTGAGCATCATGAGGTTTCATTTATTTTGCAACCTGCTGATTATCTTTTTTTTTTTCCCCTAGGTGAGGGAAAAAAATGAGGGGATTTTAAATGAAGTGTATTCATTGTCTATAGACTGCATCTGAGATTCGCTGGAGTGGGTTAATTTGTGCACTGGAAGGAGATAAGTTATACCACTGTAAATAGTCCTTGGTTTCTAGTGCAGACAAATTAACACTCAGCCAGAATGTAAATCTGAAACAAACAAGGTTTTCACAAAATGCATATCCACTCCATAGAATATGAGCTGGAGTGGCTCTGAATTAAATGGAAAAAAGATTAGCTTTGCCAGGCATTGTCCACAGGGCTAGCATAAAGTCAGAATAAGAAAACAGCGGCAAGAATCATATTCGCACAATATTGGAAAAATGAAGAAATACCACCAGAGGAAGAAATAATTAAAAAAATACTAGATTGTGCAGAAATGGACAGACTTACTCTGAGGTTGAAAGAAAAAGAAGAAACAGAATACTATCAAACTGGGGACTTATTTTATCAATGGCTGGAGAAAAGAATAAGGGATTAGGAGTTAAATCTATATTAGTGAATGATAAACTCAGACAACACATTTGTTGAACAAGTACTACTGAACTGTATGAAAAAAAACAATAAAAACTTTTTTTAAAAAAATAAAATAAAGTCAAAATAAGAAAATATCGCAAGCAGAGAAAATGGCTGGTTTAAATAATCCAGTAAGAGCCTGACTGGTATAGTGGTTAAAGCATCAGGTTAAAAGCCAGGAGACTGTGAATTCTATTCCTGCTTTAGGCACAAAGCTGGGTGACTTTGGGCTAGTCACTGTCTCTCAATCCTAGGAAGAAACCTACCCAGGAAAATGTGAGATGGAAGAAAAATATGGGGAAGAAGGTTTGTTCCAAATGTGCGATCCTAGCAAATTAAGATCACAACTTCTTCATCATCCAGTTTTGGTTTTTTTTAAAGCACATGATTTTCTCCCTCAACTTCAATAAGTCTTCTCATTCATTCACAATATAATCATAATTGTCATGTATAGCTTCACATGATGGCTTAGTGGGATAGAGGGCTAGTTTGGTCTCGTGGTTGAGGCAGGCATAGGGCTTGGCTGCATTTCCTCCAGCAGAAGTTTCAGCTATCAACAGGAATGGCGCTCCAGTCCACAACAAACTTATCCAAGGACAATGGAAGACAAACCAGAGCAGATTAGTATATCTCATCTTCTTTGTGAAATCCCCCTCACTCTAATTTTACCTTTCCCAACTCATCAGTTTTGAAGGTATCACTTTCCCCACCTTTACTAATAGAAAAAGACAGGATTTACGTGAAGCCAACTTTCCAAGACAGCACCAGCTGCAAACCAATTTTCTTTTCAAGTGGAACTAACAAAAAGAGGGGTCATTGCTTTTCCAGAAGATATTGATAGTATTAGTTTCAAGTCTTGCGGTTTTCCACTTAAATAGAATCCTTGTTTGGAGACCTATATAGATTTTTTTTTCTTTTTGTCAAGAAGAAGGGAAGTGAAGAAAAACAAACCCACTCAGAGGACAGGAGGAGAAATAGATTTTAATTAAGAAAAAGTTGATTTAAGGTAAAGGTTTGGGAAACAACTAGGCAGACTTAACTTATACTTTATTTAAGTAAACCGTTGTTAGAAAGCCTCAAGTAATAAATATCTTCCTAGTTCCCACTTGGGAGGTTGGAAATGAAGTCAGAAAGATTGTTGCAATTACTTCGCCCTACTTCAGATTTGAGTATGGATGTTTCACTATTTGTCCTAATGATATTTTCAATATGAGGACTAATATTTAGAGCATCCCAGATCTAAATAACTCCAACTCAATTTCTTGAATTTGAGATTTCCTGTATTTGGAAAAAGCCTGCTTCAAAAGTTGAAGAAGAAGGAGATCTGAAGCCAGAGTCCTTCCTCTACGTGTTTAGCTCCTCTTTTTTTTTTTTTTTCACTTTGGCAATGTTCATCTTGATCCTTCTTGTTATTCTGTCCTTTATGCCTGGACCTGCCCTCAATCCAAAGGCTTACAAATGTCTTAAAAATCTGAAAAAGCATTCATCCATGATGGACAGGCATTTCTTACACTGCCTTGAGCCCATCCTTCTCTGTTATTCAGCATAACATGGGACTTTGATCAAAATCTTATAATTTCCCCCATTTTGTTCCTGCAGAGTCCATTTTTTGGCTTTGGGGCAATTCCTGTTCATCCCAGGAAGCTTACAGAAGAGCTATTTATGATCAGCTTTAAGCATCAGTACAGAAAGGTTCATTTCAGCTTTATCATGTGGTTGACAGGGTCCATTTCTAAAAATCTATCAATTACTACCCATGGAAAGTAAATGGTCCTAAATGCATTTAACTGGCTATTGAACATTTCTTAATGTTCTGAAAAAATAAGGCAGCTCCTTTTAAATTTGATTCTGAGATTGAGGAACTAGCTTCTTGAGAAATCTCCCAAGTAGGATCTTTCCAGTTCCTATCAAGATTGCTTTAAAGTATCTTCTACCAAGTGTCCAACCAACAGGGGAGGTCTCTAAAGGAAGTATAGTACACCCTCCATCCTGGGGTACTATATAAGAAAAAAAAATATTGAGACTCTAGCTCTGAACAGACAAGAACAACTTGTTTTTCTAATGCAAATAGTGAAGTTAACAAGTACTAGAATTATGTTAGAGAACAATAAATATGCTTTCAAATTGTGGTGCTGGAGAAGACTGGTGAGAATCTCTTGGACTGCAAGGAGATCAAATCAGTCAATCAACACTGACTGTGCTTTGGACGCACAGATACGGAAGCTGAAGCTCAAACACTATGACTACCAAATGAGAAGAGAAGACTCATTGGAAAAGACCCCGGTGTTGGGAAAGATGGAAGGCAGAAGGGGGTGAGAGGATGAGATGGTCAAACAGTATCATTGACACAACGAGTGTGAATTTGAGCAAACTCTGGGAGACAGTGGAGGACAGGGCAGCTTGGTGTGTCCATGGGGTCGTGAAGAGTCGGACATGACTTAACAACTGAATCACAACAACAATAAATTATGGAACTAAGAGGTATGAATCTTTTCCACTGTAGCAGAAAGACTTGCTCAGCACCACCGGTTCATACAAAAGAGACTCTGCAGAACATTTGAAAAGCACAATACATATTTTAACTCCATCTCATATTGGGATATTTATTTGAATAACCATCTCTTTGTAGATGATTTTAATTTTTTGTACTCTTTCTTGCTCCTTTGATTCACATTCCTGGATTGAGTCTCCAGTTGCTTCTCCTCCCCTTCTTCAACCACTGGATAACATTCAAATGGACAATTTGTTCACAAATGAAACTTGTGCGCCCCTCTCTCTCTCTCTCTCTCTCTCTCTCTCCCCCATTGGTTCCCAACCAATGGTCCTGCATCCTTTTTAGCTCCAAGCTGTACCTATCATCTTGTTAGCTGCAAGGAATACCATCCTATCTTTTAAATTAAGAAAAGGCCTATTTAAATATATCTTTTAATTTATTTTAAATTTTGTATATTTGTATCAATTGCTCTGTTTTTTAACTGGCTGTAAGCCGCCCTGAGTCCACCAGGAGAAGGGCGGGATATAAATACAATAAACTGAAACTGAAACTATCTGGACAAAGTGCTGGAAAGAGACATGAACCTGTCTAGCTGAAACTCCCCAAAACTGGAGAGAATTCCCAGAGAGCAGCATCATACAGAAATCTATTTAAGGTTCTCTCTCAACAGTCAAGCTCATCCTTGATCAAGAGAGCTTCCTATACACTGCCTTCAGGCTTCCTTTCAATGCTGATTCCATCTGTTCTTTTTCTTAAAATATTAAGGCCCAGCTGCTGACAAAGCATCAGAATATCAGAAAACCTATCCATGGCTGTTCAGCTTGAGAACTCATCTTGATTAAACCCTTCTGTCTGCAACTTTATGTTTATTCCACAACTAAGGAAGTTTTACCAGCTTCCTGCTGTGCTATCCGAAGAATATGGGGGTTATATAGCACTCAGCCAAGCAAGATTAGCTGCTCTGCATGATTCCTGTCTCTCCGCTTACTACTTCAACCCATCACCATGCTGCCCTGTAAAAGACTTAGCATTATTTCCTCTAAATTTAACAGCATTGCTAAGTGAATTTGAGCTATGTGCTCTAGCTCTTGGGAGGCACCTGTCTGTATTTTTTGAATTCATTCTGGATGAGTGTAAATGTAAGAAAAAGAGCTCTTGTCTGCCTCCTCCCCTCCCATTTCTACATAGACAACTGCCTTACATCAGAACATGCTGTTTATTCAACTAGCCTAGTATTGACTACTTAAATTGATAGAAGCTGTCTGGATTTCCCAAAACATCTGTTTTGATCTGAGGTGGCTTCTGAAATCTGGCCAAGGACGGATCTTGTTGTGGGTGGGTGGGTTGAGACACCTCCTTCTCTAAATGGTATTAAGATCCCTTGTGCTGTGTCAAGGTAATGATTTAAAAGCTAACCAGCTGATGTAATGTGAGATATATGATGTAGTGATGGGAATGACTCAGCAGGGTCTATGTCCCTGCACTTTAGCTCAGCTCCTATTTTCCCCAAATATTTTGTGGGGATACTAGTAGTTTCCCCCCACTGCCCTTTGCTCATTCAGATTCAGGTTTCTTCCATAAGATTTTTGATTTTTCTGTGTGTGTGTGTTCTCTGGCTTTCACACATCTTTCCATAAAGAGCCTGCCTCCTTTTTCCTCTTTCCTCCCCTGCTGACAAAATGGTTCCCCGTGGCTCTAAATGTGCCTTCTTTACAGCCTGGCGATGGAAAAAGTTGCAGAAAGGACTGAGAGCTTTATGGGAAGCCAAGAGGCTGAAACCTTTAGGACCTCTGTGGATCTTAAGAGCACGATGCCAGTTAAGATTAAATCCATTAGTGTAATATGATGGGCTACAGAGTAGGGAGAAAGGACAGACACTAGCAGTTAGTATGGGAGAATAATGTTTGAGTAATACACAGGATCAGCTAGGATCTTTCTGCCTTGCTCCTGCATTGAAGTAGTCATTATGAGGGCTGCAGAAAACAGAGCATTTGTGGCTCTAGTAACGAGCTACAAGAAGAAAATTGGACTGCTGACTATGATCTTGTTGCTGAATTGGAAAATCATGGCTTTTGTAGCAGACACGCAGTGCTTTTTGCTGTTGTTGAATACGAAACTGGCATTACTTTGAAATCGTAGTTACTCTTTCTTGCTAGTCTTCTCTCAACTGGCATTAGGCTATAATTTCTGTCTTCCTGTACCAGCAGGCTCAAGGATGATAGCCAGAAGGTAGTAGATTGTGAAACAGGAAATGATTCATGGTACTCCTTACTGAGTTATTTATTACCTTTCAAACCAGCCCAGCAATCAGTTACAAAGGTTCTGTACAAATC